>NW_022745885.1:226548-304031 GCF_011630105.1 Anneissia japonica
CACGAGATTTAACTTTAAAATGCACCTTATTGTTTTTTGGAGAATGTTGAAAATGGCTTTAAACAACAGCTTTCAATCTACTAAGCTTCCAATTTGTCTTATTTTTAACATATAAACAACCCTTATTCACATCTGTCTGGTAGCAGCCTATTTGTTCACTTTTAAAATTCCATATCATTAAAAAAAACCCAAGATCTAATGAAAATTTAACAAAAAATCCAAAGATACGAAGGTGCCATTAAAAATCCCAAGATCTTGGGATAAATCCCAAGCAGTGGTTACATTGTCCATGGGTGTTTTGGGAGAAAATGGCTTAAAATAACGAGCTTCTCATTTATTGAAAGGCAAGTATTATAAAGGGGGCTATGTTTAGGAAGAAAATTACATTCAGCCTTAAGATGCGATATTTTGTTGACCTATCTTGAAATGGACAATTCCGTTGTCCTTTTCAGAGCGTTTTTGCTAATACGTTGTACGTTTCTGTGAAAGTCTAACTTTGTCCTTTACAGAGTGCACGTTGTTTTTGTAGGTTTCTGCGAGTAGGTTGTTCGTTCCTGCTAGTAGGTTGTTCGTTTCTGTGAGTAGGTTGTTCGTTTCTGTGAGTAGGTTGTTCGTTTCTGCGAGTAGGTTGTTCGTTTCTGCGAGTAGGTTGTACGTTTTTGCGAGTAGGTTGTTCGTTTGTAACTGTATTTTTGGCGGCGATTGCCTTCCATAAAGCCGAATATTGAACAAGCGTATTCCATGGAAGAAAGACTGTGGGAATTGCTTGTTGTTTGCTTTTGAATTATTGCTTTACAAAGACAAGAACAAAATAATCAACATCAATTCTTAACAACAACAACTACAAAGGCATAGAAAAAAAAAAGAAACAGGCAGTTCAGAGTGGAAAGCAGGGGAAAGCTATATTAAGACATGGAGACTTGTTTCTATATAGAGGTCCCAACAAAAAAGCAACTCAGGGATAAGGCCCAAAAAAAGACACAGAAAGTTAAGCAAATTTGTTTTAAAAAGAGAGATTGCACCCTGAATAAAAATTTAGCAATTAAAAAAAATATAGAATTAAATAAAATAATAATTATTATATATATAATAATTATATAATTAGTATCTATATTGTCTAGTTGTGTTAAAGTAACGTTTGTAATTAACTGTCTTTAAATAATTTTTTATATTGTAAATTTTACATTTTCTTACACCATGTAATTCAGCTTATATGCTGCGAATTGGTTTGTTGAAATAAAAGATAAAAGATAAAAAGATAACTTTAACAAATCTACAGTCTGAATGAGTATTTTTACTAACACAAGACACCCAGGCCTATGACGTATGTCGTGTTTATTTAACATGTCCCATTTCGCAAAGTAACACTTTCGTATCGATTGTTTTGATCCATTGTAGGCCCTAATCACTTTGCTGCTGGGTGCTATAGAGGTATAATGACTTGTATATCCAGTTGACGTCAAACTATTGTAGTCGAGAATTAAATGAGAATAAAGGTATATTTATCATAGATACTTATTTGTTAAATTCTGGTTTTTATTATAATTATTATTATTATTATTATTTCTTTCGAGTGTTTAGAGCATTGCCTTACGTTTGAACGTGGGTAAAATAGAATGTCAGGTGTTTTTTTTTTGTTTTTTTTTTTACACTATATTTATAACTAGTGACACTTCGAACTTGGCTGATATTCAAGTCGAAATATTAACTTCATGATTTTTATCTCCTTTTTGTCGTATGTATAATATAAAAATCTCATTTGACATTTTACCTCAGCCCCAGTTTGTTCTTATTTTGTTCTTAATTTTTAAGCAATTTCAGCCTCAGTGTTCTTATTTCTTATAAAAAAAAGTGTGGTCCTTATTATAGAATAGGCTTATATAATATAATGTGAGAATTTGTCATGTTGAATGTAACAGGCCTCTTTTTTCTTTGTTTATCATTTTTATGGATTGCTACCCAAGATTAAATTTACATCTGTTTTTACAGACTTGATGTTGAATGTTGATCGCCTTCCATCTGTAATTGATGACGGCGCTCAATCGAATTTGCTATCTGGCGGCGGTGTCTTCTTTGAAATGTGGTTTTATCGCAAAGGTCGCAGGGAATTCAATTTGAACATTGTTGTCATCGAAGTTGTATGTCGAAGACATTATTTAGACATCCGTTATAGGCCTACTTTCCTAAATATTTGGCGATCGCCTAGGTCGGGTGGCAGTGTGTCTCGGGGTTACAATACACGTACGAGACGCAAACCTTTCATGTCAGACTCTTAAGGAAAACAAATGTATGTTGTACATCTGATTATTCAAAGACAAAAAAGAATATTCAACAAAAAACTCTGTAACGGTTACGGTACTGAGATACATATTTTTGAATATTAAAAAACTGGGGGTCGGGGGTATACGTAACCACCCTTTTTCCAACTTTTCTCCCAAGTTTCTAAATATTAATCTATCTCATTAAGCGTTAACGAGTAAAATATGCTTTGTGTCTCTTTGAAAAATCAGTTGTACAACATTATCAAAACATTTTTTCCTCCGGAGCTTGAATTTAATATTAATAGGGGCTAAACAATTTCTTTTGCGCTGTGTCCATCTTCAAATACAACATTCTGAAAATAGTACGAGCTGGAGGCCTACAAAAGCAGAGTCGGACATATCCCACTAACATGGGGAGGGGATAACCACATGCACGAATATGTTTAATCGCTGATTATGTCATTCAAAAATTTCAAATTCTCAAAAAGTGTTTTTATGAATAATCTATACGCGCGCCATTACCTTTATGTATACAAAAGCACTATAAAGAAATTCTGTTCAGATTTATTATTAATATGACATCCGAGCATATTTTGGGTGCTGTGCCACCGTGGGAATTAACGTTTTGATTGAAAATTAGCGACTCATTTCACTTAATCATGGATTGACAAAATATATATATATATAGGCCTATTATGAGATGCCATAAAATACATATAAGATAAATAATTATAGTAGGTGATGTTGGCCTTGGAGACCTTTTCTAGTATACACCTCAAACCATCAACTTTTACCGGTCCACGTCTCTTTGAAGACGGTGTGAATACTTATAGGTAAACCTAACCCTATCGACCCGACACTTCCCCTGAGGCTCTACGATTAATGATGCTATGGGAAGCCCGTCACGCAGCAATTGTAGCGCCGTCTTTCACCGGCTGCCCTTCGTAAATCGTCCCACCTCTCTTGGGCCTGGCGCAAATCTTTTCCAGCAATTTGTTTCCAGTTTGCCGGTAGCGGCGTCATGGATGGATGAAAGTCGGTCGTTTTAACAGGTAAACTCTGCGGGAAGGTGACACTCGATGGTTAGAAAAACGTCACATCAATGTTTAACGCGAATGCAGACTGAAGCTTGCAACATTATGGACACAGTATGTATTAAGGTATCGGTAATGAAGTACCGCTTGCTACTAAAAAATCAATAACATTCCCGGACCAGTCGTATCTGCGTTCTGTAATACGGACTTAATATGAAAAGGGATGCAGTTGGTAGCAGTCGCCTTAACGCTTGTCTTGTTTTGATTTATTTATAGGCCTATATTTATTTATTTATTTATTTATTTATTTATTCTTAGTTTTGTCAAAAAAAAGTCCATTCCTTAATTTGTATTGCCCTGTTTTTATGATGTCAAATAAAAAATAAAAACAGTTCGCTATTCCCGTTTAAAGGGTAAAAACTAAAGTATGAATAATTTGCCAAATCATGCTAGATGTACACATATTTTGGCGCTGTTTGAAATAATTATTAAAGATTTGCTTATTTTCAAGGAGGTGCAACATAAACCATAGAGAAGTTCTATCTTCTCTATGCATAAACTGAGAATGGTATGTACATAGGCCTAGGCCTATCAATAAAACAAAAACAATCTTTACCTTCAATACTACGGTATCTAATTTACTATAATGCATTTTTTTTTTACAATTTGATTGATTTCATGCTTCTGTGATGTGTGGGTGTGAGTTTGTCTTTTACTGTTCACCTAAAGTTGTTTATTCTTTGTAATGTAAAGGTGCTACAACATTTTACAGGCAATTTGCTTTTTATTGTATCACCTCTACGTTTTTCCACTTATTTATTATGACGTGTTTGTATTGTATTTCATATTAATATTTATGGAAATGTAACAGAGTTTGACAATCAGTTCGGCAAGTTTGTATTTATTTTCAGGGCTTATGTTACCTTCTCTAGTTGCATGGTGTCGGTAGTTTCATACTTGAGTATAACACTTTACAGTGCACATTCTTTTTGACGTATGACTAACCATGGACTAACGAAAACAACTATTATTTACTAAACATTCAGACGATGATGTTATTTTATCGATATTCTTGTGGGTGAAACGAAGTTAACGTGAGACTATTTATATACTTTTGGGGAAAAACAAAATGACAATCGCTGTAATCTAACTTAACAATCAGAACTTGATCTTTACGATTGTGCGAGGGAACAATTCGCACAGGTACTAAACACATCAAAACACGGTTTACTTGAATGGATCTTGTTTTTTTCATTGTGTCTTCTATTATATTTTCAACAATATTAATTTGGAAATTAAGAATAGGGTTTATTCCCGTTTAACTGCAGTACAATGCTTGTTATTCTGTTTTAGAAGTTTGTTTTGTAAGCGCTTTTGTACAGTTTATTGATAAAATTGTCTACTTAATTAAGTTGGTATTTGCTTTATACAGTGGCATATAACTTTTTTTATTCAACATAGGAAAATTAGCCCGAAGCGGAGCCCTTTATGGAGCCGCTTAAAATAGACCTAGACGTGTTTATACACTGTTATTGCTTTTTTCCCCTTCGTCCCCTTGTATTTAACGACTTTTCTCAGATAAAGATGACTGGTACACAACCATATATGGTGTGCAATTATTTGCAAAATGTAGACGTAGGCTTATATTCTTAAATTTTACATTTAGCGGTTCAATTCAAAATGTTAGGCCTAGTGTTGTTGACCTTTTCGTACAGCCTTGAGTATTTGCCACATTTTTTCAGCATGATCATTTTATTCATTCAACTGATTTTTAAAATTGAAAATAGCAAAATACGTGGTGCGTATTATAAAGCATGAGTCAGTTTTTTTGTTGTGAGAAAAGAAACTTGAGTTGTAGGATTTGAGAACTTTACCTTTGCATCGGCGTTGATTATAACCTATAATTGTCATTGCCATGTTCATCATAATCATCGATATTACCATCATCAGTGTCTTGATCTTCATTATCATCCTGTTCGTGGTCGTGTTTGTTGTTATTGGTATTATTTAATCACTCATTTTATTTCAATTTAATTTCCATAGTACAAAACAAATAAACAATAATTAGGCCTGTTAACTAAACTCTACAAACAAAATTACACAAAGGCTTACTCCATGCCTATATTATGTCATACGGTACCGTACGGTAGTTATTATTATTATCGTCATCGACCAGGCTCTTGAATATTGATGTTTTTATTTTTCCGTAAATAATCTAATCTAATCTAATCTTATTCTAGTTTAATTTCATTGATTAGTTGCTGTTTGCTGTGTAAGTGATGCTTTTTTTCTGTATTTTAATGAGTTTTTCCTTCTATGTTTTAATAATAATAATAATAATAATAATAATAATAATAATAATAATAATAAATGTAATGGTAATTTTGGCAATAATGTTGATATTATTTGTAATTTTAGACCAATGGCTGTAGTATAAGTCATTTTGTGTACAGTAACTATTAAATGGTAATTTTTTAATGGTTTCTTTTTAATGGTAGGAATGCAATTCAGCTTTGGCTGCCAATGTGTTTAAGATAGGCCTATTGGTATTTTTTTTCACAGTTCTTTCTGTAGGGATCCAAATTCGATAATTATCATAGATATCAAAATTAGTTCTCAAATTATATACCGGTACCTAGTTATCATATTTATTATTATTATTAAATCCCTGACCTACTTCAATTGTGTCAATTCGAATAATGTCGAGTGGTGTATGTAAGTAGGCCAGGCTGAATGAAAACAGTTCAACGATCATGCAGGCAATGGCTTTAGCTCCAAGTAAAATATATTCGAATTGGGGTGACCAGTTTGTGCCTTTAGGACTTAAGCCTGAGCATTATCCCGTACAGAAATAACTACATCAGAATAGGTATTGGTAATTCAAAGCGAAGCCTCGACAATCGCCTTCCATGCACGATACCAATGTGGGAGGCAGATTCGATTGTTAGACTCTGATTATTATCACTATGTTTTGACATGTTAACTTGTGCCGAAAATTAGAAGCATATATTAACAATCAAACCAGAAAATGGATACAAATTAAACAACAGTTAATAAATTTGAGACGTTTGATGAAAATGGGCTACGATTGATAATTCGACCTGGGAGGCGAAATTAATGTTATTTTTGTGAAATGATCACCTTTTGTCAAATTATTATGAGCACATCTGGCAACCAGATGCTACGAATGCAAGTGAAAGTTGCGCTTAAAAAGTGGGTTAAAGAGTTAATTTGTATTAACACATAGATTATATCCATATTATAGCGTTACGTGCACGCGAAATATACCGTACCTAAAGACATTTCTGGTAGGCCTAATGCACGCGTTGGTATCTAATGATATTACGCGCACGCAAGTTGTATCTGGTGATATTTCCGGTTACGTGGATGCAAGTTGACCGGTGATACAAACGACGTACAAAATGTAGCATCTCGAGCGGTTTGGGGTACTTTCTACGTTTCATTGTTCTGATATTGGCAGGTCTACTAATATATTCACACCTGAAACACCAAAGTGACCAAGGAGTGTGCCTTGAAATCTGATTTCAATGAACAGGATCAACATATGGAAAATAAGGCTAAATTCTATATATAAAACCGATAGATGCCTAAGTTGTTTCAGTTTGCGAGCGTGGCGCACGAATAATAACAATTGCTTTTGAGTGTGTGAAATCACGCAATTATAATATCATTGTAATCATTTTACAAAGGTAGATCCGTACAGAGACCAGTCGTTCGTAGTACTTGAGCGTATTCATCTGAGTTTGATATTGCCGGTTAAATGTTGGTTAGTAGCTGTATCCGGCGTTGACTTTTCGCAAGTCTGGGCATAATGTCAAATAGTCAAGTAGGCATATTAAAGTACTGTCATTCGAACAGGAATCTCTTATAATCTCAAATCAAATGTATATCAAATTAATGTACTCTGACACTTGGTTGATATTAATTAAAAGGTTTTGTTATTGACAATCACTTTGTCCACTTAATGGGAATTTGGCTTTATAAATAGGCCCGGAGCTAATTGCGGACACCTTTCCGCTAAGCCCCGCCTCTTGGATTTAGTTGCTAAGTTCCGACAAAATGACAGTGTAAAAACATACGCAAACACGTGCGTTTGTGTGACCTCACGTGTATTTGTAAGAAGCGAGCAAAATGTTCATTTTGTAGAGTAACCTAAGCGGTAGAAGATTAGAAAATGAAAATAATCACTCCTTTTTTAACATTCTATATTGTTGTTTAATTCATTTTGTTTTGTTAACCAAAGAATTTAATAATATATTAGAAAAAGAAAAACAAACCTAAAATGTTAAAGAGTAGACCAGGTGTCAGTGAAAAGGATACAGATGTAAATTATGTGTTAGCATTAATCCACCATAATCCCATAACAGCCGGAATTCCTTCATCGATCACCGTATTATATATTCTACGGAAATACTTAGTGTTAAATTCACACAATTTAAACTTACAATCAGGTAAAATACGCGCCACCTTTAAGTCTAGTTAAGTAGCAGGATGTTATCAAGTGGAACTGTTATTCCTGCATGGGTATATATAGACGGCTTAGAGTTTATATCTTTACGTGTAAGATTTCGTTATAATCCTGTAACAAAATATTTTTTTTTTTTTAGAAAATCCTCTCTTGTCTCTTAAAATTCTAATAAGGGCGTAACTCATCGATCTCTGTTTCAGTGCGTCCTGAGTACTGGTTTTGTACGCACATGATTCAAGAAATAGGCCTATTATAGGCCTAATTACTGTTTATAGCGTGTGAAATCCATTATCATCAATCGGATTCGAATTCATTTTTTAGCGACACTCTACATTTGAATCAGAAACTACTAGACGACGTCGGAGACAGTTACGCCGTGTAGCGATTGCAGCAAACGTTTGAATATTGCATTTACACGTTTCAATTTCAAAACTCTTTTATCATTATTTTAATTGAGTCAGAAACGCTTCCAGCTAATGTGAACCAAGATTGTTGTAAACATTTGTAGTTTACTGTAACAATTAATGATCTGCAGCCTCTGGTTATCATACAGCGCCATACAACATTACGAACTCTACGTCATAGTTTATTGAGACAGATACAATTAGGCCTAGCCCTACATGTTAATTATCAGAGGTTTATGACCGACTGTCGTTCAGTTTCCTCGAATTTGCAATATCTTTTAAGAAACATCCTCTTCTAGGTAAGACATTATAGGTATAGTCTTACTGTGGGCTCACTGTTCAAAACGAGATGAATTTACACTTGCACGCAAATGAACGCGCATCGATGTAAGTACCCACCACGCTTTCAGGCTCATGAATATTTATAAGCGAAATTAATTCAGGACCACCAAAAACAATCTGTCGGTAGACAATAAAGGATGTTTATCTAATGATGGCTCATTTTTCCGTATCATTAATTTATCTGATTTTCAACACCGTAATATCGATATCCTACACGCGCTCGAGGGTTATCCTAGATCAACTACGTCACCCATTTCTGTGGCAACGGCAGACGGTTATACTTCACCGGTGTTGGCGGGCGCATGGCGGGTTTCTGTAGCCATCAAATGAAACAGAGAATTGTTTATTTCCCGGTGTTATATTTCCTGATTCAAGTTATTCTATACAGGACACTTACAATACTGATGACGTAAAATGTTTTTTTCCATTCACCACGCACCTACGAAATACCTTATTCGCATGCAGTCCAGTTTGTGGCTGTGATAAATAATTGATATAATTTCAATTCATTTATTTATGTGTCTTGGGGCCCCAAAAGCAACAAATTCACCATGACATAAGTCTGGCGCCCCAGAAATCGTCAATAATCTAATATCAGAACCATTATATCTGTCTCTTATACACATCTAGATGTGTATAAGAGACAGGGTCTATATATATCTAGTTCTATTTCTGGCTGTTTACTTACGTTTACTTTTTAGCTGTTGCTTATCATTTTTGTATCTCTACTGAGATCCAGCCATTGTTTCCCACAGCATTGTTGTTTTCCAGTATTTTGCCTTTAAATCGGCTCAACAATATTAAAACTGATGAAGTAACTGTATATTTGTAAAGCTGCGAAACAAGTTGAAATCAAATTCCTATATTAAGACAATCGGCCCATTTCCTGAATAATGTACTGTACTGAGTTATAGGCCTATATATCGTGCACAGTAATTATTTACACCAGACCGACGATTCAACGCTACATCCGAAGGACGAGTATAAAAGGAAAATAAATGTTTTAATTGATAAGATTTAAGAAAATCCCACTGTTTCGTTCGATTGCAAAGCCTCTCGCCAATGTTGCCGGAAACAAATAGGAAATGACATTGAAACGTGATGGGGAGACCTTAATGACAACGCAAAATTAATAAAAATGTAAAAGAGTAAACAAGTGTGATTCATGACAATGTATACGAATGATACACTGTCAATTACTTGTGGTTTTACAGTCAAATTTATAGCAAGCAACTTGAGTCACATTTTGTGACTCATTACCTTTCCCTGTATTTCTGTCGTAGTAAACGTGTAGTTTACGACCAAAAAATGGGCAAAAAAGATAAATATATAAACTTATAAGCTTATGTGTGTTTAAATAACATTAGAACTCAAAAGTTTAGGTTTTAACTTTCGAATGAAACAAGAAAATATTACGGTACAAACAATTATAAATGTTGGTTGAAAACTCCAAATGTTGCAGTTAAGACAAAAAAAAATGGTTGTGTTGCCTTCCGCGACCGACCGAAATTTTCCAAAAAATCGGGTCGGCATTTAATTTTTTTTAAACGTTGTTCAAGTAAAAATTCGAGAAATACCACTTCCAAAATTAACATTTAGAACATAAAATCTAAAACAGACATGTATTTTTATCAAAATCAAGTCATATATGCACGCATAATCCGGTAAAATAGAAGGCATAATTTTGAGAACCGAGCGCGCGACGATATATGCACATAACTTCGGATCTCTGGCGCTGAGCTGTCGAGCCACGACCAGATCTAAGCCTAGGTAGATCCTAACCTATTTTTTACTACTGTACATAGTTGCTTGAATCAAAATTCGTATTCATTACCTTACGGTATAGGCCTATTGGACAATAAATAAAAACAGGCTTAGGTCTAGCCATCGCTTTAAAATGTGTACATAGGCCTAGCTAGACATTTTCGGCTCCATCACGGTTAGGCCAACTATAACAAAATAATTTTCTCTTTTTTTTCTTGAAGTTGGACATTTTTCATAGCCACAGTATGATTTTGCTCGACCTGCCCGTGACGTGCGTGAACGAAAAAGGACGTAAGTTGATTAAAAACACCAGAGATATTAAAAAAAAAAAAAAAAAAGATGTAATTGTAAATATATTCGGATTGAAAATTGTATCAGTACGGTACAGAACAGAAAAAAAAAACGAAAATAAAATTAAGCTCTTTTCTTCTGGACTAGGCCTATGTGTCGTTAATTCGTTATGCTAATCCACTTACATAAAATATACAATTTTTTTTTTAAATAAGAACCAGTGAAATTTTGCGTAAGCTCGGTGTTTAAAGCAATTTCAGCCTTAGTGCTTTTCTAGAATGTGTTCTTATAAAGCAAAAGTGTATAAGACTATTTGAACATAGCCGTTCCTTTCCGTAACCTATACAGTAGCATATAAACTGAATTTTGTTTATGTGTTTCTCATTTGATAATTAAATTGATATCACATTTTATGCTAAAATAGCATATAGACTGATTTTTTTTTTTAATCTGTTTGTCATTCTTAGTTGACTTACGGTATTTGTTCCTTTAAAATTAGAACATTTGGGGCATATTTTAGCATTAAATGTGGTTAGGTTTATGACATCACATTTAATGCTAAATACGTCAAGATCCTAAGCACATTAGGGTAGGCTTATGCCTAAACACGTTTAGATTTTAAACGTGACACCAAAAGCGAAACAAAATTGCGTGGAACTTTTTAAAATCCTCCATCATGCTGTTTCTACAGTGCAGTTCCGGTATACACATCAGTACCACACGTATCTTTCAATGTTACACTGCTTGGAATATATCTTAGGATCTCGGGATTTTTAATGACACCTTGGGATATTGGGATTTTTTGTTAAATTTTCATTAAATATAGGGATTTTTGGGATTTTTTTTCCCTATAATGAAGCTGCTAAAATGGCCTTATAACACCATACAGTAGTTGACAGTGACCCATTGGAAGCTTAGTAGTTTTTCAATTTTTCTAATAAAACTGTTGTTTATCAAAACTCTTGATATGTGTCTATTGGCTGATATGCTCTTTGCTTCAGTACGAGGGCTGAAGTTGAGCAAGAATATTGTACTTAGATGGCTGACAATTTTGCAAATGCTTTTCATTGTGTTTTAATTTGACAATTAGGAGTTCAATAAAATTAATCGAAAATACTTTACTCTACCAGCTTCTACCTCCCAAAAAAGAAGTTTTTTTTTTTTTCTGAGTTATGCTGCTGGGATATTTTCTGTGTACTACTAATATAATAAAGATAATTTTCCTGTTATGGATATGATCTTAATTCATAAAAGACATTCTCCACCACCACCCCCACCCTTAACACCCCTAAGAAATTATATACCGTTGAATCAGGGAGACGTATTTATTATTTTTTTAAGTCTTCCTGTTTAAATTAAGACGAACGAGTTATTCGTCTCGAAATCCAGACACATTTTCGTTATACAGTACAATTTCAAGTACAGCATAATAAAATTCATTGAAAAAGCTTTAAAAATTGGACTTTAATTGAAGTTGTATGTATATATACTAATATTTTGCGAATGTTGGGATTTTTAGACACAATCTTGGGATTTTTTAGACACAATCTTGGGAATCTTGAATTTTCTCAGTGTTCACGCTGGGTTCCTTTTATAATTCTGGTTATCCATACTGCATGGGGCTGACAGAGATTCCATACCGGTATCTGTTGTAAGAGTGAGGGTATAGAAAATAAAGAGGACGGGAGATAATCATTATCCGTCATGCAAACATTTTCAACAGTATTTTAAGTGTATGACTTATGTTTCTGTGAGTCTTGTTGTGATCTGAAACGAACATTTCATACTTTTTGTAGGGATTGCCTTCTACAGCCGGGGAGGGTACGGTATGGAAGCTAATTCCACCAAAAATACAATTGAACATTGATATTTAACAGTGTGGCGAACAGGCTTATGGTTTAAATAAACGAGTCTTGAAATTAATTACGGAGAATACAAACAGTACGTACAAGATTGTGTTGATGAACTTCCCGTATCCTGTTGATAAAGTCTAACGTTTCACACAGAGCCCGGGCCTAGGAAGGATAAATTAGGCATAAGGCCCTATGTGGGTTTTTACAACATGAATGACCAATAACATGTTGTTGCTACTCTCTCTCTCTCTTTATTTCAATGCAATTCCTATAACAAGTATGGTATATTTCTTTTATTAACAATAAGACACTTTTTACACTTGCATTAGTCTTGCCTGCTTAATATGTGAAAGAAAGAAAATAACTAAATAATTTATCGATCGGAAGAACTTTCACTTAGGCCTGTGAAATTAGTCATCACGGTGGTATGATTTACAAGCAAGTGTGAACCTGTTCGCCCAACGCTACGCCCACAGCTAGCGTGGACTTAGGCCTACCGCCAGTGACCCATGTTCACATTAATGCAGACTTTTAGCGCGAAGTCATTGTGACGAGAATCAAATTTTAATACGCTTAAGTGTGGAAACAAAAAAAAAAATTTAAAAAACAGGATAAATGCAATCAACAATCAATTTCAATTCCATGGCCTGCCGTATGTGGGCCAGAGGTTACGATACATTAGTAAAAGAAATATTAGATTAGGGAGTATGCTTAAAAATGTTCGGCAAGGGCTGAGGCTATCGGCACTGCCGCAGTGCGAAAAAAAGCTGCTGTTTTCTATCGGCACTGCCGCAGTGCCAAAAAGCTGCTATTTTCTATCGGCACTGGCACTCGAAAAGCTGATTATAGTATCAATAATTGGTTAGGTCTGGCCTAGCCTATATTATTGTTAACATTATATTATATACTTATATTATACAATTATTATAATTATTTCTAATTATTTCGGCAAGGTGCCAACGCCCACCCGTGTGAACTTGACGTCGGTGACCAATGCCACATTAATCTATAGCGGTGTCATGAGGATTATAGTTTCGAGTGATAGTGACGGTACACATGTGATGACAGCACGGTACTTAAACTCTTAACAGAAATTATGTAACTTTAAATAACATAATGAATGCTACTACGAGCAATGAGAAAGGGGGGGGGGGGTGGCATGATTCGACTTTATTGGGTCATCCTCCGGAATAAGGATTTTCCTGAAGGTTACCCAGTAACTATGAGAGTATTATCTAACGTAATGCACTACGTATGATCCATTGAATAAGCAATTTTATTAGAAATGTTGAAGCCACCACACTTTTTTTTTTTATAAGAACCAGTAAAATGTTGCTATGGCTCAGTTTTCTTATTTTTGGCCGATTTCAGACTCAAAATGTTCGTATTTTGATCTTATTTTTGCACACTTATAAAATTATTATTGAACAGGCTGAGCATATTACCGTACTGTATTATAGAGGGTATTGCATAGTCACACCTACTACACATTATGGTACAGATAACATTTGTTGGTTTTTCTAGTTTTAAAAAATAAAAATCTCATTTTACCTCAGCCTCAATTTGTTCTTATTTTGTTCTTAATTTTAAGCAATTTCAGCCTCAGTGTTTTTATAAAAAGTAATCTCCAGTAAATATTCATAATGGATACGGTAGGCATGCAATTGAAAAATAAAACTTTTTTCCATTGTTTTACATTGCTCTATTATATACATCTTGTAATTTTCATGTAATATCTAAAATAAAGTACTGTTAAATACATATTTTATAGGCCAGCGGTAAACTATAAACATACAGGCTTAAGTATATCTGTATCATACGGAAATTACATCATAATTGGGAAAAAGTTAAAGGCTAACTTACCAATAAGGTCGGCCTTCTGAATATACATTCCATGTCTATGACAGGCCTATACACAGGATTAATTTCCAAACAAACGTAGGATATGCATATGTTTCATTTTATACTAGGTATAAAGGTCTATTTCCGATTGTGGACTACAGTATTCTGTAATGAACAGAATGCATAATTATATATCTCGAATAATAGTATAAACGAATACAATAATAATATGCCTAATAATAATTAATATTGAAAAAAAAAATGTATCTCTTTCCACTAATAGTTTTCCTTCACGTAAAATGATAAATATAAACAACATAGTAATATTGTATGTTGATTTATTTGTTAATGTTATTATTTGAATCGTGAACACTAAACATACCATGGCCTAATCCAAAAATAACATAACAAAAGATTAATGTTGAAGCCAGGCTCCGGAGGATTTTTGAACATTTAATGACTGAGTGGAAAGAGGCGTAACCCCTTTCCTACGTTTTCTCTCAGTTTTTAAATATTCAAATAATCTGTATCTTATCCATTCCCTTTTTTCTTCAAGCACCCTCATGCGTCTTAGAATAGGCCTATCAGTTGTAGACCTACAACAAGTTTTTCTCCGGAGCTTTGCTTTAATACGCCACAGAGAGGAACCTAATCATCATTTTCCACACTGTATTGCAATCTATAATAAATACCCGAATGTATATGTGAAATATAAGGGTAGGCGTTGAGTGGAAGTCTGTAACTTGTGTTAACAAACACAAAATGGGGATGACGGTCAGATTGAGCATTTCCAACGTAAAGGCCTAGGTAACGATAGCCTATGCTTACATAAGTTCTGCGCTGTTCTAGACGATTCCCTAATAATAGAATGGGGGTGCAATTTACTATATTACGCACAGAAACATGGGTGCCAAAATCTCTGTGACTGGTTCTACGATAAGATATATGATAAACATTATTGTCACAACGGTATAAAATACAACTATGAGATGTGGCTCCTTAAAAATGCATTCATATTAATAGAAAAAATCGACAAATATAAAAATGCAAGTACAAAAAAAAAATGCTAAAATATACAATATACCGTACTCTCGCGAATAAGCGCCCGGGCGCTTAAAATATTTTTGCACTTTCTGAGGGGCGCTTATTCAAACGGGGCGCTTATGAAAACAGAGTGGAAATTGAGGGGGCGCTTATGAAAACAGAGTGGAAATTGAGGGGGCGCTTATGGAAATAGATGAAAATTGAATGGTTCTTATTGAAAATTATTAAATTCAAGAGGCAATTTTTGAATTATAAAAGATTATATATGGACATTACGAATGGTAGTTAGAAAAGATAATTGTCTAGAGAATGGCTCATGACAAGAATGCGTGAATATTTACAGTACATAACAGCAAAATAGCAGATGCAATTAGTGGCGGTGGGTAGTGGTTAGCTTGTTGGTCATCGGCCGATTGAGATTAACAAATTGGCAGGATCATTGTATTTTTTTCTTGAAAACTCAGATGAGAATGTGCTAAAGGGGGGGGGGGGGAGAAAAAGAGGAGTAGGACTAGGCATAGACAAATATGTAAAAAGAGTATAGTTGGAAATAATACTGTCTGTCCAGGGATCGGAGCTCTTATCTGTCCAAGAGAAATATCTTCATTTTGATATTGACCTAAGAAGAATGTGTTTTCGCTCTACAGCTCAAATCATGCCAACAACCACAGTCCCAGGATTGATTGAATTATTGACGATCTAAAAAGAAGCTTATTCAAACGGGGTGCTTAAGGAAATTTTCACGTTAGGAGGGGCGGTTTTTCGAGAGGGTCGCTTATTCAAACGGGGCGCTTATTCGCGCGAGTACGATACTTAAAAGTTAATCGGATCTGTCATATACTTAATTGTTACAAGGGTTAACAACTTAATTAAACTGCCTGTTGAATCTGACTGTTGGTGGAATAAATACATTTTTAAACCGCTTAGTCTTTACTTTAGAGCGATAATCTATATAGAGAGTAATACATCATGCACTGGGTGGGTAACATCAGACATTCCATTTTAATTTCTTGGATAACACCTCATGAAAATTATAGGCCTAGTTGTTTAACGTTTGTACCTATAATCGTGCTAGTTTTTATTATCTTATTCTGTTTCTTCTTATTATGTAAGTTCAGGGTGTCTATAAAACGAAGACCAAGGACCGAAGACCCAAAAACGAAGACCCTTTTCTTTTTTCTTTTTATTTTGATGATAATACACCAGGCTGTCACAAAATCAAAATTCCTATTTTTTTTTCCCTTTGGGCGTTTGTTCGTGAAATTTTCAAGGGTCTTCGTTTTATAGACACCCTGGGTGTCTACAAAACAAAGACCAAAGATTCGACAGACGAAGACCTCCAATTATTTCTCGATTATCTTATTGAAAGTATTACAAAATTATCATAAAACAGTTGCCAAGTACCTCATTGTTTTATCGGAATAAAATGAGGAATATCAAGAAATACCGGTACTTAAGTGTCTTCATTTTATAGACACACTCATAGGTGTCTACATAAGACCGAAGACCAGAACAACGAAGACCTACATTTTTTCTCTCAATCGTGATGAAAATAATGTTTTTTAATAACTTCATGCTATGTATACATATAGTATTCGTCTTTTTAGCACATTGCCTGAATCTGAGTCAATTCAATGATTTACTCTTCATTCCAGTTCCAAAGCGGCAACCAATGCTGTACGTCCACGGCTGGTGGCAGAGCGCGTCTTGGCGCTACTACCCTAACGAAAGTAAAGCCTGGTTTCCTGTCGGCGCAAAATTCAGAATTTCTTACGATTCATACGATTCTTACGACTGTTACGAAAAGTTGGACAAAAACAACCGCGTCTTGATTGTGCTGGGCCGCAGACAAAATAAACCGGTAACGATTCTTACGACAAGTTGAATTTTTCAAGCTCAAACGGCAAAGCCTCTTTTAACGTCGTCACATGCATGTTACGTCAAGTTGAATTTCTTTTTGCGACTGCGATATGTTAACATTTCTCACTTTCTCTCTGGTTTCCTCATTAAAATAACCTGGCGGAATTCGAGGACAATTTTCACCGTTCGATTTAAACAATAGTCTTGTCCTGTAGTACAGTACGGTAGGGCCTACAAATCTTGATTTGCTAACTTTCTCGTTATCGATTTTAGTGTTTCGTTCTCAAAATATCAATTAGACCTATATTGAACTTTGTTTATTTAATTTCACATATTTAATATTATGTTTTGAACTGACAGAAAAATCTTATCTCCAGATATATAGTTATACAGAAAACATTATTAAAATGTTCTGGTTGTTTAATATAAACAGGAATTAAAATTAAGAATGAAATATACACTTGAAAAAATTGTTTATTGAAATTAGCAGAAAATATTCCAACTGGCAATAGGCCTATAGACCCTATATTTTATATTTTATTTATTTATTTATATTATATGTTTTATATATTATTTTTATATTATATACATTTTTTGTATAATAAATGTAATTAATTAAATCTAATTGCAATCCTCATTCTTGACCACCCCCTCTACCCACGAAAAAAAATCTCTGGTCCATTTACTACAATACTCCAGTGATAATTTACGGATGTATAGACAGTGGCGACGCCATCGGGGGATGGGAAGACAGGGGGATTAAGCCCCCATCGGTCTGGTAATTCCCCCATCGCTCTTGTCAAGGCCCCCCCCCCCATCGGCCAAAGCTCGCCGGGCAGTCGGACCAAAATAAATAGGCCTAGTTTTCCCATCCCAGCCATTTCAAGCCATCCAGAAATCCCAATTTCCTGTCCAAAACTGTTTTGTGACGATTTCAGTTTACGTTACGTCGATTTCACCACGCACCAGTCGCAATCGGTTTCCTGTCAAATCGCATTTTCTTACGATAAAACGACGTAATCGTAAGTCAGGCTTAAGGCTTGGCCTAGCGGTACGCGTATTTTGGGGAGCCTACAAAAACCTTGAATATTTCATTCATAAATTCGTTCATGTTAAAATAAACAGTAGGAATGCTGTGTACTATAGTGACGCATATGTGCAACATCGGTCATTTGGTAGTGACACCAACATAGGATGGATGAGATAATTAAGGGTCTTCGTTTTATAGACACCCTATATGGGTGTCTACAAAACGAAGGCCGAAGACGCGAAAAACGAAGACCCACATGTTTTTTCTCCCAATCGTGATGAAATAAAGAAGTAGGTATACCCAAGGCCTATAGGGTGTCTATAAAACGAAGACCCTTGAAAAGTTCAGAAACAGACGCCAAAAAAAAAATCGTAATTTTGATTTTGTGATCATCAAAATGAAAGAGAAAAAAAATAGGGGTCTTCGTTTTTGGGTCGGTCTTAGTTTTATAGTAAGCTCATTATACTAAATCATACTGCATAGTATATACTACGATAATACAATTAGCCTATATTTTCTTTTGAAATTTCTTACCAAAAATTGTAACGCAGATCCGTTTTTAGGTCTATGGTACTTCGAGAACACAAGTAGGGTACACGCTTTTGCGATAAATCGGATATAACAATATAAATAAGGGGATACACCTACATAAACGAATGAAGAAACATTCCTGGAGGCCTGGATACGAAGATTAGTTAGGTGGGTGGCATTGCCTTATAAGCCCATATTCAATTTTCCCCCGACTCTTATTCACACGAGGGCCCTTAATGTGTGAAAAGAAACCTTGTAATCTTTCTCATCGTTAAGTCGCAAGGTGCGACAAAGTTTTAACTTTCCCAGGGAAGATTTATAGTTAAAAAAGCACAAACAACAAATCATTACGGACGGAAAACATACTTCAGGTTGAAAACCACAGAGCAGACGAGTTTGCTCGGTCATATAAATATTGTGGCACGCTATTTAGGACCAGAAGTCAACGACCTAAGCTTAGTACTAGTAGGGCTATCAACAAGGTAGGCATATGATATTGGCGCCCCTGGACCGAAATAGGTCCTATATAAGATACTGTGCAGTGTGCATGCTTCTTCCGATCAATGCATATAGGTACCATGTTGCGTAGGTGTAGGCCTATATTAATTGTCAATAGCAACATTTCGGTATGGCATGATTGGCTAAAATGCATACATGGAAATAAATTGGAGAATATTAATCATTCATCATAAGCATATTTAACAAATTATTGGCGAGTTAATCTGATTAGACCTTACAAATAAGAATCACGGTTGTCAGAATTAGTGTCCGGCGCCTCGGTTCTCGTCTGAACAGGATCTACTCCACACCAGAGGATCAGCCATGGCTCCTCTAAATCCTTTCAATAACTTTTGAGTTCATTCATATTCGAAATTTTTATTTCATTTTCAATTTCCTCTTATTAGTTTTAACATCAAAGTAGGCTACGTGTATAATATACAGTAGGCTACATCATGAGTAAGGCCCTATATGCGGTTTGTTCGGAAGCAATCGTCATCTTGCAAGTGTATTAATTAAGCGCAAACAATATCCACTTATAAAGGCCAACAGAAGATATACAATACAATTCAACACATCAAAAACATGCAGTGCATAAATCATAACATATTAAGGCTTTAAACAGATGCGACATAATTTGAAAGAGAACACAAAACAGTAATAAATACCGGTATCTTTGGATTTTTAAAAACCAAAACACAAGACAAGATCACCAAACCGTTACGAAATTTACATTAAAAAAAAAAAAACAAACAAACAAACAAATTAAAAGAAAAAAAAAAAAAAAAAAAAAAAAAAAAAAAAAAAAAAAAACAAGATAGTAAAATGCTATGCCGATTAAAACTACAATACATCGTATCTTGGAGTTTTCATCTTTTGTTTTAGTTTTAGTTTCAGTTTATTTATTAGACCAACATGGTTGGGGGCAGCTTAGCAAACAAATCACTATAACCTTTTCAAGTCAGCTGCCCCCTCAACATTAAAATAAGGCCATCACATTGATTCCTATTAATAATGGGGCATCGATATCTTGTAATTCGAATCCCGAAATGTCCGGGTCCTACTAGTTACAAAATATCAACATTTAAAATAGTAATCGTATACATTGTATGCACAGAAGTCGTAACTTTCTGAAGATACCAATAGCAGGACGGAGACAGTCCCGTACGCAGGGGGAAGGGAGGGGTGCGACGGGTGCGTGCGCATCCTCCCCCTACCAAAGGTCCACATTTCCAGGGGTAGAAAATACAGGGGTAGAAAATTCAAGACACACGCTCGCACGTTCCAGAAATCCATTCACCAAACTCCTTGAACAATCAAAGCAGTTTCCAACTAGTAAAAAATTACCAATTTTACGCAAAATATCAGAAATCTGAACCCATTTTCTTAAAAGTTGACTGATTTTACACATAATATCAGCAATCTGGACCCATCTTCTTAAAAGTTGACTCATTTTACACAAAATATGAGAAATCTGGACCCATTATTAAAATGTGGATCCATTCTTTGTGGTCCAAATAGAAACAGTGTGTTGGTCTGTCCCAACTGTCCCAATAGTTGGCTACGGCATTTGCACCCACCCAATAGAAAATTCTGCTTACGGCCTAGATGAAACTGGATGTTAGGTCTACATTTCAGCGAAGGTGGTGAAAATTAGCCATTTATAACAGTTATCCGGAGAGGATAGGGTTTCCCGTCTCCTTTGATATACGTCTGATACGAATGAGATCTAATCTGAAATACTCACTGGCAACGTGCGTTACGCCTGCACAACGTTAACATCATAACAAACGTCAGAGAAGTTGGAAAGTCCACAATCATTTCCTGTATAATATGTCTATTTCTCCTGGATTTCATTTACTTCCGTAGTAGACGCCGGTGCGTCGGGAAGAAACGGAGTAGAGGTGGGCCTACTCTCTTAAAAAAGCGTTATATGTAACACTTACATAAAACTTTGTATAGGGACGACACTCGGAGAGTTAAACAAAGATTTACACTTTGAAAGTGCTGAACGTTTTAACACTTTTAAAGTGTTGAACTCTCACAAAGTGTAACCATTTTGACACTGTAGTTTTAGTAGAGGTAGGAGAATAACTCATAAATCGTGGAGAATTGCATGGGCGTGGTCCTTGAAGCCGTCGTAAAGAGGCACAGTAGCTCTATGTTTACTTCCACACCGACTCCACTCCTCTCCCCCGCCCTCTTTCACATTAGAAGTAACTTTGATGATGTGCTTATGCAGTCATAGGGATTAATGTTCAAGGACAACCCAACTCAATTAGCATTCTAAATAAAACGTGTATAAATAATTTCAGTTCATGTCCAACCTGTTCCATGGCTGTTGTAAATTTATGAGAACAAAGTTTTAAACAAAATATATATGCTAACGGTTTTTAAGTTACAGTATTAGCTTGAATTAAAAACTAGAACGGTTTCACGTCAATAATAGGCGCATACCGGTAAATTAATGGGCTATGTTTATACATTCTTTTGTTGATAATCATTTTATGGATTTCGTATTAAAAAGTCGATATATGAATCACCGAAAATTGAATTATTGGTATTACCGATCTTTGTGTTATTGCAAGTTAATAACTTATTTTACAAGCAATTTAATGTTTTTAATTATTTTTTAGACATTTCCTGTAATTTATGCCACAAGCTAGGACTTTATGTTGGAATTGTGAGCTTGATCATTTTGTTAAGTGCGTGTAGTGTCGAACTATGATCATTCCGCGGTAGCCTAATACTATAAAATAGACATACTTTGCATATTAGACCACTAATTTGTCCTAATATGACTACTATTTCAGTAATACGAAAGCATGTAATCTGAAGATTTTTTTGAAATTTACAGTATTCAGAAATGTGTTTATTAATTTTTTTTTTTTTTATCTCGGATGTCATTTTATGTTTCTAAGGAACGCATGCTAACTAGTAAAAAATCTTTATTAAGTGTGTTTGTAATTTTTGCTCACAGAACTTCTCTGTATAAATTTTTAAGGCATAACATTTTTTTGTTAGTTATTGTTCGGCCTCCCACCCCCTCTTTTCATTGTATTTATTTATAATATTGACTTTTGTCTGAAAAGAATTTATATATTTATTTAAAACATATTTATATAGGATACAATCAGACAAGATGTAACAGTGTGTTTTAAAAATGGTCCTGTTTAAGCCAACTATCATAAAATATATAACAGGAAATGTCAACAGTACAAACATCACAGAAACCCTAAAAACATTTAACAAAGTTACCAAGTACCTTAAGGTTCGAAAGTCAGTTTGCAATTTATACAAAATACCTGTCCAATCAAGTTGAAAATCACAAAATTACAAAAGAGAATGAATAAAGACCAAAGCGATCACATCCAAAAACTATACAAGTGTGACACATTTAACATTAGGCCTATATCCATTTAGTCTGTTACAATTTATGAAAATGAATTTCTCATAATTGAATTTAAAGCTGTTTATATTTGTTGATTGTTGAATAAGAGGGGGTATATTATTCCACACTCCAGCACCAGCAATTCTATAAGAATTGTCCATGGATTTATAGTTTGTAATTGGTAGACAACGAGTATTTGGATATATAGTACTAAACTACATATACCGCATTAAGCAGCCGTTTTTTGATTGATGCTTCTTTTATATATATTTATATTTTGTTATCTTTGTTTGAGGACCCATTTCTTTCAGCTAAGCTGTTAGGGTAACCCTCGGAGAAATAAAGTGTTAGATAAAAAAAAAAATAAGCCTCTCATCGTTGCAAATATTGGCTCCACTGCTGCACTCTTAATACTGAAAATACCCAGCACTGTCCTATACCTGTAGATTTTTTCAACTCATTTTATTTATTGCCACAAAAAGTTTGGTATTTAACCGCTTATTCCTTTCAGTTTTAAATATGCCTATATATTTTTTTGAAGTTCATTTTACTGTGTTTTTCATTGATCGATTTTGATTGATTGATTTATCGTTTTATTGAACCTGGGCTTCTTTTCGAGACGGGATTCTTTTCAAGATGGGCTCCTCTTTTAGACTACTTTTGCAAAGTAAAATGGGGGCTTCTTTTCAAAATGAACACTGTAAATTTTGTGAATTTGTACTATAAAACAATAGCCCTAAATAAATCTGTATAATGGAGTGTATTTAACTGGCATTAAATCACGTAAACTACTGTATAAACCAAGCTTGTATTTAATTTATTTTGTTTTCTAAAATTGATGTAGAGTGTATGTGACTGTAATATCTCGAAAAGAAGCCTATGCTATCTTGAAAAGAAGCCCATGGGCTTCTTTTTGGAATGGGCTTCTTTTCGAGGCTAATTTTGCAAACTAGGGGACTTCAATTTGAGATGGGCTTCATCTCAAGATTAAGCCCACTTGGTTTCAATTCGAGGTTTTACAATAATTTCGTAAACTTATCATGAAGGCAGATAACAACACCAACCCATTATTTAGAAAATAATAACTTCTTCAGTTTGACACAATTCTGCGGGGGATGTGTTATGGAATACAGTATCTTGTGACTGTTATACTTCTGTCGTCTCGTAGTCTATACTGACGAACCGTTTATATCACATGCGCGAATAATCACTTTATCCACATCAAGAAGAGATCAATGCTTGGCTGACGTCCAGAGCTAAAATTGAAAATTGGAAATCTCCATTTAAAAAAAATGTACAATGTTTTGCTACCACGCCTCTGTTTTCAATTCAGTTGAAGTTTCGATCTATCAACCCACGTAAAAAAAATCTCAGTAAGGGAGATGACTGTTATAGAAATATCTACGCACGGTATCGATAATAAATATTTGGCGTAGGCTTACACATAAGACTTTGATTGCCTTTTAAGGTATAGAAGCGCACATCCTATCCCTTTCTATTCTCCAGTTATTTTTTTTAGAACATCAAAACAAGAATAAAGCTTCGGTGATATTTAACTTCTGGGAACGTGGGCGAAAGTTTTGCAATAATTTTCCATTTTACCTAATTTAATTATATACTATTTTGATGTTTACGCAATAATTGTTGAGGTAGTTTCCAGGGGCAATGTTGGCAAAAAGTACGGTAAACACCACGTAATCGATATGTACCGTATGCATGGGACAGTGTAAAGGAAAATAGGTCTCAAGATACAACTGAATCATCGGGAAACAAAAAACTCTTAAAGGTGAAGTCAACAACAAAATAAAACAATTTAAACGGTCTAATCGATGAAAAGGGGTTACATGATCAATAAACGGATGCTTCGAGATTCAGCCTGCATCACCGTACAATGATCGCATTCAAACATCTTGTTCTCAACCCCCTACGTATCAGTCCCAGACAAATAAATACACCAGACGGACATGGCTAGTCTCTATGACCCGTCGGAATTTTTAAGTTCCCAACCTTCTACCTGTTAGACCCAGACAAATATTGCACCTACAGCCGAGCACAACTTGGCTAGACAAGGCTAGACCGTGCTACGGTACCTACTCCTGGACAGGTGGTCAAACAGGTCAAAAGGTTGCGACAGTTAGATAATATCGTGACCCTATATGACGGTACATAGACGGACGAGATGAGTTATCCAATCAGTGTCTAGACGTGTGCTAACCAGCTGTTTTCGATTTTGCGCCGCACCCTCCTGCTACTAGGTGAACTTGATACGCAGGCCATTATATGTTATGAAAATGATCCAATGTACAGCATACATTTGACAAAAGCTATCGAGAAAATGTTAATTATCTTAGAAAGTACGAAGACTTGTGTACAGTTAAGTTTAATATTATATTTTGTTGATGCTAAACACTCTAAAACATTAATATAGACATAATAAATTCCCGTTCATTAACGTCATAAACATTCATAACATCAATCATTATGGCCTCCTTGAAGTCAAATAGATGATGATGTAATTTAAATTTAGAAGCACATCATGAAGATAATAAAGTAAATACCTTTAGTACCGTAGTTAAAGAATGGGTTTTTGGGAACATTTTCATACGAAGTCTATCTCTTCGCGTGTTACATTTCTTATAATTATATATAAATCAAGTTTGATGCGTAGCAACGTAAACACATAAACGAATAGATAAATGATCATAGCAGTGCATGAATAGGATCATGTAATAATCGTATCAAGCAAAGCTCATCAACGGAAGGTTCCTTTAATGTATAACATATATAAATACAAATTTAAGGGATGTTGCGCTTCGGTTTGGATTAATATCAACGGGCATGCTGTGACATGCTGTAACAATGCGATTCTCTTGTTTCTACTAAGAATGCTCCTTTCTCATCTTGATTTGTAAATATTTATGATGTAGGCCTAAAGTTAAAGTTAATATACATAGAGTCACTCTGGTCTGGGCAGACAAAACCTTTAGGTATAAGAACTTGTTCCTCCTTTGTTTTGACCCCTCCTCTTTCTTTTTGTAGGCTATATTTGTAAATATGTAGGAAATAAATATAATATTATATTATAATTAACATATTCTTTGGCCTTACAATTTTACCCCGTAAGCAGCAAAAATAGCGAAAATAAACATTAGAAATTCATAATATGCGTCGAACACTTCCCTAAGATGCGTCAAACACTCACGTGACCCTTTACAGACACACCTGTGCCATACCCATTAATCCAGGGTGTCTTATGACGTGAAGCGCTACCAAAAACACCGGGAATCCGTCTCGAACATCAATGGACCGTATGTCAAACTATAGCCTAATATACCAGTCGTCTCGTCTGCCATTATAGGTACCCGCGGTACAATAATAACGTCGGGAATGGTATGCAGAAATTACTATAATATTATGCTAATGTCTAGACAAAAACTTTTTTTGTTGATAATTGAACAGGTTAACTACACTTTTTATGATGTCCATTCCAATTCTAGACGAACATAATTCTATAAAATATTATTTGTTTTTGTAGGAAAATTGGTTACCTGTTTACGTTACACCGGTCCCGTCGCCGATGTCGGAACCAATTCACCTGAGAAACCTGAACTACGGCATAATAATAATGATATGTGATGTGATGGTGATAATGATGGTGGTGGTGGTGGTTATGATAATGATAATGATAATGTTGATGAGGAATGATAATGATTATGATGATGCATGAATAATGATAATGAATATTTTTGTAATATTGATTCATAGGCTATAGGATTATGTTTTCTATATTGATGAGTCAAATGTTCTTAAAAAATAAATTAAATTTTGTTTGAATTGTTTACTAGGCCTATCTATAGTTTTAAAGTACCGAAGGTCAATCTTTCAATTGGAAATAGGAGCAAGAAACTATGTCTCTGTCGAGCAAACTGTCTAGATTCATAATAAAAGGTTAAAAATGTAAATCTCCGAAAGATTGTTTTTACCCTGTTTCTCTGGAAGTCGATTACGTACCGTCACAGGATCGTTTTATGTAATTAATTCAACGTTTTAAATGTATACTTTTTGAGGGGGTTTTACAGGGCTTACTTCCGTGAGTACTGGTATTAAAAATTAGGCCAGGGCCTACATCAAATTCACTACAATTTTAGGCAAAACTTATCCTAACCAAAATTCGTACGCTTTAGATGCGTTGAACGCCGGCTTCCATTCTTCCACACTGATCCGATTTTTTGATCGTTTCGGTAGGGTTTCTGATCCGAAACGAATGTATCTTTAGTCTCTGATCAGTGTTTTTTGGAATGAAGTTGTAATGCATTTTACTTCAAAAGATGCTAAAAGATTTGTTTTTAATGATTAACCCCTCGTTTAGTTGCTGAACGGCTTTCCAAGAATAACTGCATAAGTAGAAATAAAAGTTGTATTGTGTGTTTATCTCTATTACGACCAGAATAGGACCACATATATTATTTGAACAATTAGTTAGCCGCTATCGTCTGAGGTGTGGGATCCTGGGTACGGTATATCATGAACATAATAAAAAGAAAGAAAAGAAAAACAGAATAGACCTACTAGAATGGGGTTTAAAATGAGTTGAAATTATTCCCGAGAAACGTATTAAGCTTGTGGTAACCTTGGACGTTCCAAAAGACGACGTCATTTCATGTCAAAAAACAATAAGAAATTACAGGTGTACGTTGAAGAACTTGCCGAAGAAAGGCAATACTACTTTGCGACATACCAAGAGGGCTCAGTATTGGTTTTGCCCCAGGTAGGTTATTGTACCGCATTGTGTAGCTCGGACTTAGCTACCGTGGCCTAGCCATAGCCTTGAATATTGGTATTCCGATGGAGAATCGGTTGGCACTTGATTTTTCTTTCCGTCAAAGTTTCAGGCCAAGAAAGTACTAGAAAGCAGTTACGTCCTTCGAAATATTGTTCTCAGATGATGAACTTGCATTTAAGTCCTTTGAATATGAGAAACCGTGATGTTAATCGGATTTGGAGATTAGCTTGAGACACGTCCTTGATCTACAGGCTTATTGTAAGAAGTTGGAAGAAAATTAAATTGAGTACAAGTTTCGGAGAAGCTCTTATAATGAGAAATATTTTGTTTGTTCCTAAAAAATCTAAATGTACATATTATACGGTTCTTGTTTTCTTCTCTTATATTCTTTCAGTACTTAAGTAGCCTACTAACCATCGGCACCCTGGTTGCTATAGTTCGTTACCGCGTATATTCCATTCATATGGGCCTACCTCTTTTAACTCTGTAAATTCATCAACAATTTCTAATTGAGAACGAGCGTTTCCTGTTTTGATCTGTGTCATTGGAAGTGAATACTTTTATGATTCGTAATACAAAATTAAATGTTTTACTTTAATATTTGAATTTTGTTTTTACATTCAACAGCATTAGGCTACTGACGAATCTCAAGAAGATAATTGATACAACATTAAATCAACATTTAAAAAAAGCGCGTATACACGTATGTATCAACTTCCGGTTTTTTACGACCTTGACCCTCAAAATGACATATTCAGTTTTAAGAGGGATGTTGACGATCGATTAATGTGGGGTGACCTCATCTCACATTTGCAACACCTTTAGATCATAGGTCCATACCTTCATACTAGGTCTACTCACTGATCCGATATTGATATGCGGTTTTCTGGAGGTCGCTAGGTATCAACATCTACCTGGCCTTCACAAAGTGTTAGAACATGTTTTAGAGAAAAGGAATTTTAGCGAAAACATGATAATTAAACGGGATTTAATCCCTGAAGCCGATTAGGTGTGCGTTTAATCCGGACGACACGGGCAGTGTTGTGACAATTGCAAGTTCCATACGATAAATCAGTAACTTTAATCATGAAGAATATTTTTTACGCTTCAATATACAACATAGATGGATTAAATGGGCCTATTATAATAAATAAATTGCTGCATAACTAAATATGACTACATATTACTACTGTAGGGTATGCGATTCAAAATACGTTTTGAACAACAAATATTTAAAGCATAATTATTAATTATGATTACCAATATGATCGTCTTCTTCATTTATTCATACCAATCTTCACCACCACCACTAAAATCGTCATCATCTTATCATCAACATCGTTACCGATAATCATTATCATAGTCATCATCTTAAAAGTTAAACCCTTCTGTCTGTATGCATTTTTTTAAAATATTTTATTTGCTGTACTGTACGGTATGTTTTTAGATTAAGTTTAGCTAAGGGGAGGCTAAGTCATGACCACTATAGTCATAATAACTAGGCCTATGTGAACACATTTTATAAGAACAATGAGGATGAAATTGCTTTAAAATTAAGAACAAACTAAGAAAAAATTAAGGCTGAGGTAAAATGTCAAATGAGATTTTTATTTTAAAAACTAGAAAAAATATAGGCCTATCTGTAGGCCTACCTTACTGTATGTGCAATAGGTGTGATTATGTAATACTCTCTATAATACAGTAGTGTACCTCCTGTCATTTGGGGTCATTTTTACCAGAGCCTCTTTTTTTTTGCCATCTTTTCCAGGACCATTTTTTTTTCAGGGGCAATTTTTTCCGGAGCGACTCATACCTACATTCCAGTACAGTGTATACTGCTGTACAATAATACTTTTCTATGTTTGAAAAGTGTGTAAACTAAGAACAAAATAAGAACATTTTGAGCCTGAAATCGGCCAAAAAAAGTCTGGGCAAAATTTTACTGGTTCTGGCCTCCCGCTTATAGTATACCGAATTTCTTATAAATCATCACCAAAATCATTCAAAGACATTTGAATAGAAATAAATAAATAAATAAATAAAAATAGGCCTATTAATAATTTAATATCAGGAAAGATCGGTGCATGTTCACTCAATCAAGAACAAAACATAGGCCTATAACCAAACAATTGGTTATACTGATAAGCCTATATTATGGCTACGATATTACCGGCCCGTCAACTATATTTCTGTCTTCGGCATAGGTCTATCCAGCAAGGGAAGATGACACCCTGCCACTTGAATCCCACAGGGAAACAAGTGAGTCGGTTTAGAGACCTAATTGGAATGTTTTATTACTTTTTTGCTTGCTCTCTCATTCACAAAATCGCACCTATATATACCAACATCACCGTCGCCCACTTCAAATTATTATTGGAATAATAGGCCTTAAGCCATGCCTAGTATCGTACATTCTATAGCGTAGGCCTACAATGTTGAAATCAGATACATTAGGTTTTTCTTTCGCAACGGTTCCCAGATTGAGGTCAAGATGAATTTTCTATAATTCCTCCATGGTTTTAATAAGTGTGTGGGTGCGCGTAGGAGGTTCAGACCGACTAAAATGTATCGCGAAAAAAAATAAAAATAAAAAAGTAAGGAAAATAAAATGCTGTTGTACGTTGATAATGATGACGAAACGGCGACGACCATGATGATGATGAAGATGACGATATTGTTTTCATTTCTGCATTTAATTTATTAAACAAAACAAATTAACTACTAATGACCGAACACTCAAAAAATTAATCAGAATTTCAAAATCGTACACATAAAAATAGCATCGCCAAAATACGTATATATACTATCAATTACTGTTAGTCCTAAGTAGTACACAATAGCGACAATAGGAAGATTCAGATATATAATTCACAATCTGGAATGTAAGCGTTATAATGTAGGTAGATGAATCTTTTATACGCCGGCATAGCCACTAAAATAAAATATAGGCTAAATATAGAAATAAAAAATGTTATTAATATTACATATATAGTATAAAATCTTATATAAAGGAACATAATCGAGGTTACCAGCTTTGACCTATCACGTCTTCAAATTATTATGAAGTCTGCATTTCGTCGAAAAATCACGTAACATTGTTGTACTTCTGTTTGATGCCTGTTTGTTGTTTGCCATCCCACAGTATACCGTAGTCCTCAATGAATATTGTTTCATAAATAAATTATGAGATGAATTATCTCAGACGACAATCGAAGCTGTGACCTCTTGCTGTAAAGGTGAACGCCGTAACCACTAAACTACCACCATGTTTATCATATATGTATTTTATATGACTATATAATTTAATATTTTACTCTGACGAAGGGCTATTTTTGAAGAGGAGGCTTTTCTCTCTGGCTGACGCTTTATACATATAAAGATATATAAGACAGATCGACCGACCAAACGACTGACTGATGGATTGACCGACCGACCGACATTATTAATAAACTGCCTGCTAAATTGAAACCTATAAGTATAACGCCGGGCACTCACTTCGTCGTACGACGAATCTAACTTTGCTCTTTGTGATAATGATAAAGGTAACGACGATGATGATGATGATGATGGTGTTTATCCATAGTTAATATCATGCGATTTTCTACGACCGTTTAGCGGAAGGTAATAAATTATTAAGTAGTTTTCTTTGACAGGTTCCCATAGATAATTTATCTAGATCAATTTCATTCACTCTAGGTCCCGCTTTCTACCAGCCTTAGGCATCTCGTCGTTCGTGCTGCCTTTGATTTTGGGACATGAATTGCGTCATATGCAGGCTTGGTTTACTGTAGAACAGGCCGGGCCTGGCGGTCAGGGCCCAGTGGCTTACTAGACACCCGTTGCGATGTCTATACTAGCTCCCACTACCAAATTATCTTCGCGGCTTGGCAGCTATAATAAATATTTCTCTTAAGCAAAAAGTTTCGTATTAAATGGATGTTAAACTCATCATTGCCTTTCCCCGAGACATAACTTACCAATGATGGGTTTTGTGTCTACCCCGACCCTGGCCCCTCTTCCCTGCAGCGTACCCAACGTGAAATATCTGCCAAACCCATTCTAAGCCGTAACATTCGCAAGAAGCGTATAAACAAATCTGAAGTGACAACGTATTGGATATTTATTTATTGCTTTGGGAAGTAACCACCGGGGCCTAATTACGTTTACTTATGGAATCAGCGTATTGATAAATATTTAAGCCTCCTAAATCATATAAACTTGAAAATAAAAAAAACATGAAGGTCTTGTTTTTGGTGTTATATTTGCAGTGGCTTATCTAGGATGATTTAAATGGAGGTGGGGGAGGGGCTGGTGGGGGAAGGTGAAATGTGGGAGAGTTCGATGAATATGTGAGGGCGCTCTCTCACAAAATAAGGTGATTTTAGTGATTTTTAAGTACTGTACATGACCATGATATTTTTTTGGAGGTGGGGGGGGGGGCGTTCCCCGTTCACTCACCTAGATACGCCACTGAATATTTGCAGGCCTAGACCCACTTCCGATAAGCTTGCCAATAAAAATTAAAACTCTAAAATAATACAACAAAAAGCTCGCCGATGGGATAATTGACAAAGGCGATCTCGTTTAGGCTAGAAATGGCTATTGCCACCTTAAAACACTTAAATACACATGTCTGGCCACAAAGGAAAGAAATCATGGTAGCATAGATACCGTAATAAATGACAACATTCACAGACGCATATTTCAGGCCTAGATAATAAACACAACACTATAATTCATTTGTATAACTAAGTAGGCCAAAGCATTTTTTTAGGTTGGATTAAGAAAAAAATAAAATAAAATAGGCCAACTGTTGACATTCTTTGCGTAAACCCTTTATTTGATTTGCAACAGTTTATGGTTAGTGAAAACCTGCGGAAACTTCATTTTTTATACATATCGGAAGTGAGTAGCCTTACTATGTGAGGCATTTAAATGAGCTATTTATTGTTTTAAGAACATTTTTGGGGTGATTTCAAAGCAGTATTAGAATGTTAGAAAGACATATTTACCTCAATTGGTACAGGGTACAGGATAGAACTGCTTGACAGTATGACAATGACACCGGTGGATGGCGCTATATCAAATTGCTTTACTCAACTGTCGACAAATTAAGAGCATTATGCCAAGTAAAAAAAAAGTTGTTCATTGTCCACTCCCTACTTGAAAAAAGAATCACCCGACCATTTTTTTTTTTTTTTTTTTTTTTTAAAGCCAAAACTCACGAAATTGTTGTCTCTTTGCCTATAATTCAACTTTCGCTAGGCCTATGCTTTATTTTTTGTTAATTATTTTGTCTTTCAATTGTTTGTTCGTATAAATTCCACATCAAACGCTAAAAACATGGGAGATCCGGCAAAGTCAGCCACCATTTACATAAGGACGATCAACAATTTATAATGTTCAAATCTATGTATGTGTTATTTATTTTTTTTTTTTTTAAAGCATTGTCGTTTCTCCTTTGTCGTTCTTCCCTTGTGTTCGTTCCGTCGTGTTGTCTTGTCTTTGATTATGGAACAAACTACTTTTCATTTTTCTCTGGTGGAGCCAGCCGTTAAGCCATTTTGGCTTATTTGACTTCTCCAGACACAATTGCATTCGATTTTGCTTGCACTTTATTATTTATGTCTTGTTACCACCTTTATGCATTGTGTGAATAAATAAATATGAAATATGAAATATGAAATAACTCTTTTTTTTTTTTTTTTTTTTTTTTTTCATGGCCTTTTTTTTTTTTTTTTTTTTTACATGGCCTTATAGGCCTACTGTCTATAATGATTTCTCCAAAGATTCAAGTGCTGTCTATAGACCCATATTATTTATAAAAAAATGTTCTCGTCCAAGATTTTTTAAAAGGGGAGGATGAACCACTTTACTTCACTCAAAACCAATGACGAAAACGGGTTACAAAAAAAAGAAAAAAAAAGACAAACACGGGCGGAATAGCTGAATCAGCCGCCCATGTGTTCTTGGTGCGATTTAAGTCGTAGTTTCAATACCCATCCTTAGTTGATGTGGCGGTATACGAGAATCTGTCTCTTATACACATCTGCATAGCCACTAAAATAAAATATAGGCTAAATATAGAAATAAAAAATGTTATTAATATTACATATATAGTATAAAATCTTATATAAAGGAACATAATCGAGGTTACCAGCTTTGACCTATCACGTCTTCAAATTATTATGAAGTCTGCATTTCGTCGAAAAATCACGTAACATTGTTGTACTTCTGTTTGATGCCTGTTTGTTGTTTGCCATCCCACAGTATACCGTAGTCCTCAATGAATATTGTTTCATAAATAAATTACATCTCTTGGTCAGCTTTTCATGCCCATACTTCACCACTTTTCTATAGGTATGGTGTACTTAAACTTACATATGTTAACAAATATCAAACCGCTATATTTATGTACAATGCCGTATAACAAAATATCTAGGCTTATTAACATGCTTATGAACATAGCCATCAATATAGTACCAGAAACAAAAATGATTTTAGGACTTCTTTGAGAACACTTTCATGTACTAGTCCCCATGTCTCTTGCAATGGTCCTATATCATGGAATAATATTGAATGCTTTGTGAAAGATGCTAAATCTATTAAAATATTTAAAATGAAATATACCTCAGTATTTATTGACAGTTATACAATGCTTGTTTTTCTAAGTACCAGTACTTCATTTTCTTGTTTCAAAGTTTTGACCCTGACTTTTTTTTTCTTATTTATTTCTTTCTTTTTACTTCAGAACTTGTTGTTGGTTAATTTAAGTGGGTGTTATTGTTTCTTGTTATCATTTGTATTGTTACTTGTACTCATTTTGGCCCCTCTCTATTTTGCAACAAGGGCTTCATGAGGGTTCCTTTTTTGTCTTGCTTTTATTCTTGTCTGTTTATCTTGTATTTGAATTTATTTTAGACGAAATAAAGAATTATGTATTTTGTAAACGATTACAAAGGTCAAAGGGCCTGTCATTGTAGGCCTATCCACTTTTGACATAATTGAATAACGAATTATATAATTAACTGTTGTGTCTTATAAACATTTCCTACAATGTTTTGCTTAATAAATAATTTTTTCCGTGTTCCTATGTTATTGTGTGTGTAGTCTCATGGTTTCAAAGATCTACATTCTCATGGGTTGAAACATTACTTAACGTTACCTTTTTTTATATTTTTATGTTTTATACTTAATAAATATAATTCATAAAAATGCTTTTCGTACTCTTGTGAACGAAATATAGGTTAAATTACAGTAGGCCGACTCAATTTTCTTTGTGTGTAGGTGTCTGATCGTGACGGTATCTCGTCACTGTGTCGTTGAGATAGTAAATATTGAGTAAAGCACATTATTGCTCAAGGACACCTATTTACGTGCCCTCTCAAAGGTTACAAAATGGCGGCAACATCAAATGGCAAATTCAAGGGCCATTATTTGTCATCGCTTCCTAGAATTCCATTTCGTCCTGTAGAGATATATAGCCCTTAGTAATCTTTTTTTGTTATGTATACCATAATTTTGATAAGAATATTTTCTTTATCGTCATCACCATCATCATCATCATCATTATCTACGGTACTTATCATCAAATAGCGTCATCATCATCGTCATCACCATAATAATATCATTCTACTATTAATAGGCCTACAGTTATTACAATTATAGTTCTTCAATATTGAAGGGTCTTTAATTGGAGGGAGAACTGTATTGAGACTTACAATATACATATTATAATTTCATTTTATAAATGCTTTTTCATATGATATTGACAGAACTATGCCAAGGGGGCCTAACCTATGGAATATCTTTATCAGCAATTATCGTGACGGTACCGTAATTCCACATAGGCCTAGGCCTATATTATTTCTGACATTTTTTTCCCTACATGATTACTTTTTGTTAACGATCGGTAATAACATAGGTAGTTCCTCTGGTTCAGGCCTACATTTTAATGTTGAGATACAATTTTTTCTTTATTCAAAAACTTGGGGAAAAGGGACGTAACTAACCTTTTTCCACTTTTCCCCCACTTTTTAAATATTAAAATATCTGTATCTCATTAACCGTTCTCATGTTTTTCGTCAAACGCCCATTTTGTGCCTTAGAAAAATCGGTTGTAGGCCTACGACATAAACAAATGTTTTCCTCCTCCGGATCCTGGCTTTAGTAATGTTTGCGCTGCGATGCAAGATGGTCGTTACGTCTATATTTCAAAATGTTACCTTTATTAGATTATTAGTAGTATTTCTGGTTTAAAAATTAAATATTCTTTTGACCGTACAAGTGTTACCGGCACATTTGGGAATTATAAAATATGTCTTGACAGGGACAAGAAAGTCTTAGAATTTAGACACTTGACCATCGGTTCCAGTCGACACACTTCCAGTGATCCATGTAACTGGACCACCTATTGTAATTTTATAACTACTCACGGTTTTATTAGGCCTACTCTTAATTATCATATTGAAAGCATATCAGTCATTTGGTGTTTGTGAGTAACGCACCGCCAAACGCGTCAGACGAGTGCAACCGATACAAAAGGCGCCAAGTCCATGGCCTATTTTCTTTACAGCCTGAATCAAATTAACATTTCCTTCTTATTTCATAGTCTGTATCACGTATCATAAAGTTCATAATATACACTCCCTTTACGACACCCCATTAAAAAAAAAAAAAAAAAAAAAAAAAAAAAATTGTGGCAGCCCAACTATAATGTAACTGTTCATAACCTTTAAAATTCGCACTTTTTCAATAGTTCAAACGTTCTTTTTCTAAAATAAGTGCATAATTAGTATTCATCATTTTCCCAACATTTACATATTCGTCACTAGAAACAATAGGCCTACCTATGTACTGATCAATAGGTGCATTCACGGATGCGATCCGAAATTCGCACCAGGTTTCCGAAGCAGTGAAGGCAATTGTAAGGGATTCCGAATAAGAAAGGGGCGCCGCAAACTACCGGCACGCTCGCCTGGTTCTGGTGGTGGAACAATCTTCTCGGATATGCTTCCCAACATCGAGATCAGGGTTTCAATCCCTCGCTCTGCATTTCGCTTGTGTCCTTGAGCAAGGCACTTTATCGGCATTGCTTCTCTCCACCTAGGAGAATAATTGTTACCTGACGGGGTTGCCTGCTTCTGTGCTGATTACCAGCAGCAACACTTAGAGCATGTTGATAACCAGGGAAAAGAACTGCGCTTTATAACCTCAAGGAAGAGGCGCATAAATGCCCATACCAGTACCAGTAGGCGGAGTGTACACAATTTGGATCTTGTGTGCACTTAAAATTACCCAGTACTCCTTTCAAAACAAGCAGGGGTTTACGCCGCTGTACTGGTCTATACGACCCCTGTTGTGGACAGACAAGCTGGTAGCTCAGATATGAAGAGACGTACCCTTAGGGGAAAAGCAAGTTAATTGCTTTGAGACCAGTTCGGTATAAAGTGTTATATAAATCTAAGTACATTACACACCGTTTCGATTTTATGATCAGCGCGGTAAGCGTTCACATTAAAACATCAAAATATATCATTAAAGATTTACTTCTCTGTCATCGAGCTAAAAAAAATGAAATTCAATTTTTTCTTATTTGACTACTTAATTGTGTATTGAAGTCATTAATAATTATAAATTTTAATTAAAAACAAATCCTCGTTCACTATTGGACGGTTAAATGATACCTTCCCTATATTTCTTTTGCATATACCATTTGGCTGGTAATATTTGATGTAAATGCCAGTGAAAAATTCTTTTCGCATTTGTTTCTGGTTAAAATTTAATAACTTACTTGAATATTCTGATAAGCTGTACTATCATTTTCCATTTTACTGCTCATTATGGTTAACTTTTAGACGAATCAACGCAATTTATCCTACAAGTTTGACAATCTATGAAATTAATAATAGCAAAGATCTTATAAACACAAGATAGCGTTCTCCGCGATTTACGCGTGCAAATTCTGTAATAAGGCATGAATGGCGCCCTCTTGCTAAATTGGAAACTTTTGACCCTTGACCGCTCTGACCATACTGTACACCGCGCGACTTTACCTTTGGGTATCAATCCTGTGAACAGCAGAACAGGAACCATCTCAGATCCATGGCAACAGATAGGACGCCCTCTTCCAAAACTGATTACTTTTGGTATAATAGCGCATGAATGGCGCCCTCTTGCTAAATTGGAAACTTTTGAACCTTGACCGACGCTTCTATTTGTTACGCGTAAGTCGCGGAGAATGCTATCTTGTGTTTATAAGATCTTTGATAATAGCCCTTTTAATAATGAGGGCGCTATACAGTTATATGAACATATCAGGTGATGTAGTGGCAGTTATGATCAGCTAATTCAAAAGGTTAAAAGAATACAAACAAAGCATTATTTTAGAATATAGATGCATAACAGTTTAGAATATAGAAGAATGTGAGGACAAAAGACAAAAGTACAAAAATCGTTATTCGTTATTTCATTACAAAATATATTTAATCAGTTTGAATACAATAATGACGAAAATGGAACGTATGATTGATAATACCAAAGATAATAAATAGCAGAAGATAGATTAGCTGCCCAAAATAGTGGAACGTCCGTTCGACAGAAAAAAGTTGTTTGACGAAAAACTGAGGAACGGTGAATGAGATACACCTTTTTCCCCCAGTTTTAAAATATTCAAAAATCTGTTCTACAACCTATCAACAATTTGTTTTCCTCCAGAGCCTGACTTTAAGGAAATAGAAGATGTATAAAAGTGCTTTTTTTGGATAGCTAAGTATTTTAACAATAACTTTATTAATATTGATAGATTGATAGGGCTGAGGGTTGGGAACAGTCACTAATACACGTATACGTTTGTTGATAATTAGAAACCAATAACTGATTAGGAGATAAATTGCCCAACTTTTAATTTGAGTGTCTGACTTTTACAATTTGATGATGACACTTCCGGTCTATTAATAGTGTGTCTGATGTGATATCAATCCGACATTAATAATTTTGATTGGTGGTTGGTAATGGGCTTCCACCTTTCGGCTTTTATTTCAAGGGGCTCTCACCTAGCGCATTTCAATGAGCTCTCAAGCAGATATTCCATTTACCAAAATTTATTTTATCTATATTTCCCAAATTGAACTTTTTTATGAAACTAAATTACTCGGTGTTCATACTTCATCAGATCTTACTTTTAGATCTCATATCATCCCGGTAGCTAGACTTGTTCATCAAAGTTGGGGATTAACATTTTTAAAAGAGGACAAGTACTAGAACGGCCAGAATGATGTAAAACTATATATAACACTATATGCCCCGAAATCGCATTCTCAGACTTAAAATATTTGTTTTACATTGCCTTAATTTGACATTGTTAATTACATCAAATACGTTTTTGTGCATTTTTTTTGGGGGGGGGGGTGGAGGTGGGGGGGGGGGTGGAGTAGAGAGGGGTACAAGTACCAGGTGTGTCAACATCCACCTCAGCCCGACCATGGCTGAGGTGAGGCGAAAACCAAATTGAAGATGAAGCAGTTTTGAATGCCAGATTTAACATTCTTAGGCCTACATAGTTGGGGCTGGGCGGAGATAAATACATTTCAGGAGTGCAGTGCAACCGTAGATGGCCTGATATAGCACCGTTAGACTTGAGATTTTTTTTCCCAAACTTGATCGCGTTTAGGAGGCAAAAATCCTAGAGCATGGGTAAAAACTACATGGCACGGCGGCTTAAGGTTGGCACGGTGGGTTTACGAAAGGGCCAAATGCATCGGCGGCACACGTCATTCGTAGCACATGACGGTGCGTTCATAAAAAGAAAATCTAATTAATTAGATTTTACAATTTATAATATCATTTCTCTGTTTCCATGCCATTTTACATGTGAAATACAAAGATCGTTCATAAATTTGCCAGAGTCTCCAGAAGTGTATCCAGTGATAATAAAACATTAACAAAATATACCCATTAACCTTTCATCCTAATGTAGCATTGTTTTTGTATGGTTACAAATGTAACATACACGTCATTTATTAGTTTAACAATTGCACTGAGATTCAATTATGTTGTTATCAATTTGTTATTATCTTTTTCATCTGGTTTATTTTTTATAACTTGAATTTGATAAATATTCATAGGCTACACCTATTATAAATCTTAATATGCATATAAAACACATTATATTATGAAATTTGAATTTCTGAGGAATATGTATTAATCAACTCAGATAAGATCGCAAGAAGCCACATTCAAAGAAAGAATTAAATTTCTTCCCATTACTATGTTGTAAATATCGTCATATCTACCACCTAGCACAGGCAAAGGTCTCTACTCGTGTTTTCGAAATCCGGGAGTATCATGCAGATTTCATAAATTATGTCAGAAGGCCGCCGTATTGAATTTCATGATGACTGTCATATTATTGGATATCAAGATGGCGGCCAAAATATATATATTTTTCCATATTTACATATTATGTAAAGTACCAGCACTGTGAATCAAGATTGTGTATACGTATAATTAGGGATATCATGCAATCATCAAACATCTCATAATCATAGTGAGACCTGCCTATGGCAGTAAAGTAACACTATTTAGAAAGAATTCCGACAACTGCCACGTTGAATTTCAGAATGATTGCCAATTAAGAAAGGTACATGAAAGAAATGGAAATTAAAAAAAATAATAGGAAACAGTTAAGGAATAACAAATTGGTAATCGATCAAAAGTAATGAAAGTACGTGCAGGGGGAGATAGATAGATGCAGATATTAAACATCGTTTATATTAAAGCTAGTTTTAGCATAAATGAAATTATGTAAACATAAATCAAATACTCAAATTAATGGTATGAAGACACTAATACCGAATAGACCTCATGTCTATGAGATGGCTAATTATCATTTTCAAATGATATATAAACATATGTAAATATGGAAAGGGAAAGAAACGGAAAAAAATTAAAGAAATGAAAAGAAAGAACAAAAAGGAAAAGAAAAAACTGGAAAGGGAAAAGAAATAAAAAAGAATAAAAAGTGAATATAATGGAGAAAGTGAAAAGAAATAAAAGAAACATCAAGAAAAATTAAGAAAAGTATATAGATAACTTAAGCATAAATGAAATTATGTAGACATAAATTAAATATCACATTCAAGTAATGGTATAAAGGCAATAATATAATAGACTTCTAAATATCATTTTCCTAAATTTAAATAGTCCTCCCTAATAAAACGGGCCTAAATATTTAGAATAGACCCTAGTATGACTAATTTTTGGCAATGGTAAAAACAATTAAGCTTAGACTAGATGGCATACCATTACATATACAACAACACTTTTCCAGGATGATGGCTCAGGCTTCTGGACTCTGGAGTCAGAATTAGTAGCCCTAGATTGGCCTGTTTTTAAGTTCTTACTTACAGAGGCCTACCTTTTAAACAATATTCTACCCTAAAGGCCTAAATCTGTGTAGCAGCTAGCGGTTTTAATTCAAGTAGGTAGGCAGAAAGGATCCTGGTTAGCTTGTCCTGGTCGAGACATCCGCATCTCTAGTTATCACGGAGTCGTGGTTAGGTGATGGTATTTCTGCTATTAGCGAAGAGTGCACGCCTGACGGATTTAGTTTCCGACATTTTCCGCGACAAGGTGATGTGAATGGAGGTGGAATTGTTATAATCTATAAATCTTAACTTAAATTGTCTTCTCTTTCGCATGATTTTAAATCATTCCAACATACTTGTATTACAGATCTCACTAAGTCTTTCATGTTGACTGTTATTTATCGCACTCGCCCCACCACCGAAAAATGGACTGAAACCATCGAAGTTTGTCGAGGAATTCACTGAATTTATTGGTGAAATGGAGGGTCTATCTGGAAGACATCTAATAGTTGGAGATATGAATGTCCACGTTGACGAACCGGAAAATAGCTTTGTTTCGCAATATTTACAAATCTTGCAAGACCATGATTTTAAGCAAACCATCAACCACCATGAACCAACACATAGGGTAGACTGGTGTAAAAAGCCTACCCGGGGTAAAAATGCTCCCTGTTATCTGTTGAATGGGATGTTATAATACCTACATGCTGCCCTCGTCGATAAAGACTTCCCGCACACGTGGCTTCCACGGATTTACGAGTTTTACAACAACTGGTAAGTTTTATGACCAATTTTCACTTTTGCAGGTATTTCTTATAAATTTTGGGGTTAGAATATATGTGCCCCTATGGCCCAGGGGTATATACAATATAAATGTATTTGTTTTGAGTGTCTGATTATTTGGATTACCAAAGATTTCCATTGCTAGTTTTGTATTCCTCACGTAGACCAGCCATGACTGCCATTCTGAAAATGGCTCCGATTGGGGTATAAGGCCTACTGTGCATTTGGCTAAAAAGCCCCCCTAGGCTCTTTACCCCAGTGGAGCAGGCGTTTTACCCCGAGAGCATTGGCCCTGTAAAAACGGTATGTATCAATGCATAATTGTTATAGGCTTTCTCCTTTCTTCTTCTTATACAGAGTTATCAAGATGTCGCGTACATACAAACGTAAAACAGAACGAGCCTTCTATACCCAAGAGGACTTACAGAAGGGACTTGCGGCTATCGCTGATGGCGCCGCTTTAAAGTCAACCGCAAATGCGTATGGTATTTCAGCAAGGAAACTTCGGCGACATAGGGATGGAAAGGTTGCTAAGGAAGCCAGGGTCGGTTGTTTTGGGAAGATTCCGGCCAGATATAAATGAGACATATGAGGCTGATCTTGTGGCAAAGATTCAGAATATTGAGAAGGCTTTATTTGGTCTGACGACAAAAGATGTCCGCCGACTAGCCTATGATTTTGCCAATCAAATGGGGATAAAACACCGCTTCAACACAGACAACAAAATGGCTGGTTACGATTGGCCAAGCGGATTCATGTCACGACCCTCCACCCCTACTGATGAGCTGGAAACAGCCACCCACTGAGCACCCAATCGGAGTGAACAATCCGCAAGTGCGTCAAAGGGCGCCTTCTGGACCAGCTATTGGACGGACTGTAACAGTGGCGCAATAATTAACGCTCCCTCGGAAAATCGTGACATCCCATCAACCTCATCCATTGGCAGTCTGAACCTATCAGGACACGGTAGCCCATCCAAAACCGTGCTCTCTCAGTTGTGCAAACCAGTTAAATCACACGCAAAACTGAGAGGGCTGAGGTCTTAACGTCTTTGCCCTACAAGAAGACTCTAGAAGGGAAGAGCAAGAAGACCAAGGTGAAGCGGCAAAGAAAGACCAAAACGGCGGAAGGAAAATCAACCAAACAGCAGCAAAATCGCCTCAATCAGAAAGAAGCAAGCTCCGACGAAGACGAAGAATGGCCATGTCTTGTTTGTGGTGAGCTCTTCCGCTACAGCAGAGCAGGAGAGAAGTGGATTGAATGCACTGTATGTCGGCTGTGGGCCCACGAGGAATGCACACCTGGCAAAAGGGGATACATCTGTCAGAACTGTGATTCAGATGACAGTGTAGACAGCGCCCACCCTCAACACGCACACTCAAATGACTGACGCAAATTCAGTGTCAAATTTTGGACCCAACTGTTCTGCTATCTACACCCCTGTCCGCCACTATTGCAATGAGCTTTCATTCTACGTATATTGTATTCATTTACCAGTTCGTGTCGGTTGTGTTTATAATAACAAGTAGCTAGGCCTATAGATTTTAAATTAGGAAGAAAATAAAGACGTTCTCACCAACTCCAACAATTATGTAAACATTATATTTTTTATCATGTTCAATAGTTTAGCATATGCTACAGTATTTACCTCATAAATTTTATGCACATTTCACTTTTTAATGTTTACCTTATTACCTCTAACAACAAAAAATTGTCAGAACCACAAAATATACATATTTCCATGCAAAGTGTTTCATGGGGTAAAAGGCCCTTTGCCCCAGCGACGGAGTAAGAAGCCCATTTTCCAAAAAATATATTTGGCTAATTTTTATTTCTGCCAAAGCAACTTTAGCACCGTACGTATGTTGGTATTATTCCTCTTTACTTAGCATGTCCACTGATGTAACAATACATTCCAACTTGCTTTGTTTGTAGTAATTATGATCTAGTTAAGGGCCTCCTACCCCAGTCTACCCCTACCTGTGGTCATATTCTAGATCATGTGATTTGTCGTGAAAACGACGATATCGTTACGGGCTGCTAGGTTTTGCCACATACGTATGGCTCCGATCACAATCTCATAAGAGTGACGCTTTGCATTAGCAAACCAGACCCATTGAAGAGGACTTTAAAGTGTCGCTCTTTTAGGAATCTGTCCTGAAAAAACGCTGCGCGTAGGAAGAAGCGCAAACTCGAACGAATCAGGAGGAATTCTAGGACTGTTTTAGATAAGCATAATTTCAATGAGCAGCACAAGTGTATCTGTGATATTATCAAAACTAAAGTTTTTAAAGCTGTTTTCTATGAGTGTAGCCATAAAGAGATGTATGATGTTCTTTATAAATTGTTTTAGTTTACCACTCTGTAATTCTAATGAATCACTATGCCGAGATTTCGCAGAGTACTTTATAATATAAAGTACTTAACATACGATCGTGCATAGATGATCGTTCGATTGAGTCAAATGAGATTCATCATTTTGTACAGTTGCCAAACACTGCTTGCCTAGAAACAATACCGAGCTTTCGTTGGAGGACGGTGAGCGCACAGTACGGAGGAACCCACAGACCGTGACCGTACTCGCAACCAAGCTTCCGTCCTGTTCAGAAGTTGTTTCGTTTCCGTTTACGCGACGGGGGAATATGCGTGCGAACGCGCGCCCTCACTTTAGTTACCAAAACATGGCGAACTTGCACAGAGTTCAAGAGGCACTTGTCGCACACCCGTTAAATTTGGTGTCTCACAGGGGTCGACGGTTAGCCCTGCCATTTTTTCAGCATACGAACGACCTATTTAAAATGTAATTCAACGTCACGGCTTATCTTATCATCTTTATGCAGATAACACCCAATTATACACTAGTTTTGATCCTAAACTATCAGGTGATAGAGGATCTTAGTGTTTGGATGTGTGAAAATAAACTTAAATTAAATGAATCAAAGACTGAATTGTTAGTATTATCTCCACCTAAGATTGATGTTAGTAATAGGCATATAATAATAATAATAATAATAATAATAATAATAATTCTTTATTTGTCCTCGTATATGTATGCCTACACACTGGGAAATTCGGGCTGGGTCCCCGAGGACCCGCGGCTGCCATAGCTCGGCGCCAACTACCCCACTTACTCTACAACATCAAACGGATACAGACTGATTGAGCTGATAATTGGCAACACTACTGTCAAGCCATCAAACACAGTCTGAAATCTTGGTGTAATATTTGACCCTAAACTTAATATGACGTCCTATGTTGATTCTATCTGCCGTACTGTTAATTTTTATTTGAGAGGATTATCAAAAATTCGCAAATTTCTTGATAATAAAACTTGTACTGAAGCCACAAAGTCATTGGTTTTATCACGATTGGATTACTGTAATTCACTATTATTTGGGATTTATACAAAAGAACATGTCACGTTTACAGAGGCTTCAGAACCGTGCGGCTAGACTAATTTTTCAAGTTAATAGTTCCGTTTGTGCAATACCTATACTAAATGAATTACACTGGCTACCTGCAAAATGTGTTATTACATGTTGTTAATTGTGTGAATATTCAAGCACCTGGTTATCTGAAAGATTTTATTATTATCTATAAATGTGGTAGAAGTGGCCGTAGGTCTGAATGTGATCGCACTAAGTTAGAAAGCCGTCTTGTCAGACGGGTGTCTGGCGAAAAGGATTTTTCTAAATTTGGGCCTAGTGTTTTTGGAATGATCTTCCAAAAGAAATTACAGAATCAAACTCTTTTGAAGCATTTAAAAGTTCTTAAAACTCACTTGTTTGTAAGAAGATTGTAAAGCGCTTTGATCAATTTTTTGGAAAGGCGCTATAGAAGTTCTTTATATTATATTATATTATATTATATTATATTGTTATTGAGTAGGTAAAACAAAAATAAATAAAAAAAAAAAACCTCTTTCTCTGTTTTGTTTGTGTGTGCTGTTTTAAAATTGTAAATGTATGACCTCTTGTTTGGGACCTCACTACAGAAGTAAAACATGTTTTGGGGTCTATTCTATCTATACATAGGTAGTGCCGCGGTATTACAATACCTTAGCACCGATCTAACTAATGTTTTATAATTAGCATTACCGACTCAGAACCTGGATAATTAAATGAATGCTTAATCAGTACAAGATCTCCATGGGCCTTCTTTATATTTGAGTAACTTGTAACTTGTTTATGAAACGTTAAGAATTATCTACCACAATGCCTAAGTCTTTAATTTCTGTGACTGATTCTAATTTTGCCCTTGCGGGACCTTGTCCCATTAAGTATTTTGTTCCAAGAGATTTCCTACATTCCATTTAACTGACCAATGGTACTATTCATCAATATTTCTTTGAAAGGACAATGAATCGTTAGGGTTTATTAACAGTGTCATACAGCTTAGAAGCAAATATCCCAATAAATGACTTGACTACATCTGGGAGATCATTTATATAAATTCTAAATAATATCCGCTAAAACAGATCCCTGAAACGTTGCTCTTGTTTCCCAGTTTGACAATTGATCATTCACTGTTTCCTATTTGACAGGTAAACTTCTATCCATCTATGTAAGCACCCTCAGCTCTAATCTGCATCGAGAACCTATACATAGGTACTAGGCGTTTTGTATTGACTTGCACACGGTTGTTAAAAACTTGTATTTGTAAATTTTCACCTATTAAGTTAATCGCTGATTATGTCTTCACTGTACTTGCTATTTATACTGTTCTTGATTGACCCACATGCAGTGAATCAAACAAATATGATAAGTTTATTTAACCAATTTAACGTCAAATATTGGTGAAATCAAACTCTGGAAGAGCTCATAGCTACAACTCCAATCTGATGCGTGTGTCAGGCTTAATATACTGAGTGGAGATATTGAATCCAACCCTGGCCCGACAGTGGATGCAGTTGAAAATGGCAACACTCAGAAAAAGTCAAGATACCAATCAAAATGCGAGAAGCATTAGCCATAAACCGAATTGAACTGTCTGCATACTTAGCTGTTCATGAAATAAATATATTAGTTATAACGGAAACATGGCTCAATAAGGATGATGATCTTTCACAGTTTGGCCTTCCGAAAAACTTTCAAGTTTTCCGACATGACAGAGACAACAAAAAAAGTGGAGGTGTTCTTGTTGCTGTCACAAATTAACTCGTACTACCTGCTTGATCTTCACTTCAAGTCACCCATTTGAAGTGGTAGGCTTCTCTGTTGCAGCATTTAATTGCAAGATATTGTTTGTAGCCTTCTACTATCTACCTAATAAATCTGTTTCTTTTAATTCTTGGTACTATTTTATTAATGACTTTTTAATGGCTCTTTTACCAGAACTGAAATCATTTGATAGTTTGTATGTTGTTGGCGACTTAATGTAAACTGGAATAAGACTAACTCTATACCAACTCCATTCATGGACGCTATTGATGAATTAAATTTCATTAAACTGGTAAATGACAATACGGTTTGTTTTGGGTCACATAAACGGGACGCGCGTCTGTAAATAACGCGAAAACGTAGAAAGTTAGCTGTTTTTTGGCTTTAAAATTCGCATAGAAAGTTATACAACCTACCAAAATGTTGGATATTTTATTACCTACATAATTTTGCTAATCATTGGAACAGTAAGATATTCGAATCAATCGGCACAGGTCAAAATAGACAAGTGGTTTTCAGCGTGAATGCAGTGATTTTACCGTGTTTTGAACCCAAATTAAAACAAGCTCTGGGTTCAATGAATTAATTTTATAAGTTGCGCAAAACAAATCGTATTGAATCAATAGACCAAGTACCAACAATCCTAATATAGGTATTATTGGAGATCTTGTACTTACAAATAGACCTGAACACGTAACAAATCTTCATGTAACTAACAATCCAGTAGAAAGTGACCATAACGCTATTATATTTACATTAGGCAAGTCAAAGTTCTATAAGAAGGGGATAATTAGCGATTTTCTGGCTTTTTAGCATGGAAAGTTTCACATGTTACTTTAATTTTCAAATCTGGTGACAAGTCCAATCTCTCTTTTTCTCAATTTGCTGTAAAAATCATTGAAAAGTTCATCCGTTCTGCGATGTTTAGGCATATCTCGACTAAGTGTCCGCTTTACTAAGTTTCAACATGGCTACTATCCCTCTCGTTCCTGTGTAACACATTTTGTTAATGTTTTTCATCAATGGGCCTCTGCTTTAGACAAACCCTCGACACCCACGAATCCATGTAGTTTTCTTAGATTATTCAAGGCTTTTGACAAACTTCCGCATCACGTTCTTCTTGATAAGCTTTCAAGACAATTTAACTTCACAAGTAATGTGGGTAATTTCTAAATAATCATACTCAAAAAATTGTTTCAAGGAGATAATCAGTCAACCACATCTTGTTTCATGTTGTGTCGAATAGGGGAGTGTTTTGGCCCCCTGTTATTCAATCTGTTTATAAATAATTTTGCTAATCCTCTTGATTCTTGTGCTCTATTTGCAGAGGACACTACTTCATAACGCTACATATATATGTATACATGCTGTTTTATGGTTTTCCCATTTACCTTTCAAACTTATTTATTATTTAAGAATCTCTATTGAGGTCCAGCACCGCAATTGATGCACGGTAGAGATTGCATCTTTAGATCTCCGATCTTGTTCACAAATTCACGGACTAGTGCTGTCTCGTAAGAATTTTGTAGGACGCGTTAAGAATGAAAAAAATATTCTCTGTATCTACTGGAACCGAGCCACATAGCTTGTATTTCACTATTTGCATTCACACTTGGGCTGTGTATATATATTGCCTTGGTTTGGCTCTGTAATCATTAGTGGTCGTGGGACTAGTTTGGGCCCTACCCAAGCTGGTCGAACGTTTCGTTTGGGTCTGTACCCTAGCTGCACTGATGAGGCCTGGAAGGCCGAAACGGAACCGTCTGCAGATATTGGGATTCCTATCCAGTGGATGCTTAGTTTATTTTGTCATTCTGATCGAATCTGGTAGACTTCAGAATCGAATAGTCTCAGCAAAACATGAATATAGAAAAAAAAAACATTGAAGGAAGCGTAATTTAAATGAATTATTCAGGCCAAAACTGGAAAGGAGATGTGACTACTACCTCCATTGTCAGATTGTTTAAATATGTACGTCTTAGCCCTAGGTCGACTTTTTAATGACGTTGATTTAGTGTATTATGTACCTGTCTCTTATACACAAGATGTGTATAAGAGACAGACGATATACCAATTCCAATTGTCCTTGTCCATTCTCATCTCGGCATTACTATCAATTACACTGTAATTTGGGATGACCAAGTTATTCGTGCAAACGGAATGCTTGGTTTCATTTCGAGCATTGCTAGTGGTTCATTATCTCAAGCTATACTTTTTCTCTACCGATCACTTGTTGTTTCCATCATTGAATTCGGTACTCCAGCATGGCTTCCTCTCACAAAAAAAGCTTATAGATAGGATTGAAGCAGTACAAAAGAGAGCCACACGACTTGCTTTAAAACAAAGACGTGGTGTAAATGGAATACGACGCAAGACTTGGAATTCTTAACTAGCCTATATATCTCAGATCGAAGAAAATACTTTCTATCTTTCTTCATTTGTAAATCCCTCTTTGATAGAATTGACTGTTCCTCTGCTGTTCATGAACACATTATTGTAAACATTCACTGCGGATTTTATAAGTCCGCAATGACGATATAACGTGTTTTGCATCTCTCTGCTAGTTTCCAAGACTCTGGCATTCTTTCCCAAACACTCTTAAAAACTCCTTAAATATCGACTCCTTTTCTGTCTTCTAAAACAATTTAAAAACTCACTTATTCTCTTTTTACTTCTAACGTCAACTTTTTGCAATCCTAATTTTCTATATATGGGCGTTTGTGTGCTATAATTTTAATGAATTTCTATTTTTATTTTTATTATATTATTTGTTTTTCTTTATTTATACCGTTTATGCCTAATGTGTTTAATTTCAAATTTTTAAATCCGATTCATAATTTTATACGTTATTTCTATTCTAATTAAACATTTTATTTGTATATACTATATAGGTGTATTTTTTAATGTAAATCTGGGTTGATGAGGGACAAATGCGTTTGGTTATATTAAGTTAACTTTTGTGTCCCTACCAATCAGCTCAGTTATTCTTGTTTTTCATTTTCTGTATAATTGTTATGTTATGCTTTTGTTTGGTATTAAAAGAATAAGAATAAAAATAAGAAGCAGAAATCTGGTAGACTTCAGAATCGAATAGTCTCAGCAAAACATGAATATAGAAAAAAAAAACATTGAAGGAAGCGTAATTTAAATGAATTATTCAGGCCAAAACTGGAAAGGAGATGTGACTACTACCTCCATTGTCAGATTGTTTAAATATGTACGTCTTAGCCCTAGGTCGACTTTTTAATGACGTTGATTTAGTGTATTATGTACATTACCAGAAGACCCGAGCAGCTATTACTTTAAATATTATTCCATACAAAAATTAGCAAAATATGGAACAATCATTTAAAATTTCAGAAGTACATTATTGGAATACCCTTGCTTCAGGGTTACAAGAATCAAATTGCTTTCAAAATTAATTATAAAAACATAAACCATTTTACTTGAATTTTACTTGAAGCATCGACAATCCGGGTACCTGTGTACATCCTTCCGATTTGTTTTTATTTCTTTCGTCAAGTTGTGTATAACAATCAAATGTTTATTTTAACGTAAAGGTATTTTAAAATACATAACACTTGGGTTAAAAGAAACACAAACTAATCTTACAGACTATAGGATGAAAACAGAAGAACCAAATAAACACATTTTTCTATTTTTTAACATTGATCATGATATGACCCACCTTTTTAACAATCAGCTCATCCAAGACCCGTTAATTTACTCCCATTAAAACGGCCTCGACGCAGCTGGATGAACTGTTATGCGACTGCTTTGACTTGGCATAACTTCATCCTTGAACTGGGGGAAACACATCAAAAGGTTATCTAAAGCTAATTAAAAAAAATAATAAAATAGGGGCATGTAGGTAAGAAAATATCTTTCACCTGATGCCATTTTGTATTCATACACACCTACATTAAGGCCTTATTTCGAATACTCTTGTCGTATCTGGGATGGAGCTCCCAAATATTAAATTTCCCTACCAGACAAGATTCAGCATCGTGTGATAAAGCTCATTGGTCCTGGGCTTTGCTGCCAATTAGAACCACAGTCACATCGTCGCAATGCAGCCTGTTTAAATTTATTTTATCGCCTTGTTCACCATCACTGTTCTGAGGACTTGTTTTCTGTCGTGCCACAACGGCGCACTCTTGTAAGACATAACTCGTCTTGGTTTAACAACCCATTCATTTACACTCGTTCTTTCAAAAGCTAAGACTATTGCTTTTTCACATGCGTTCATCCGTCGTTCGTTCTGGTTGTCTTTGGAACTCCTTGTCGTCGTCCTGTTTTTCTTCTGTTTATCAACCTTCTATCCTCAATTTAAATTTCAAGTGAACCGGTATACATTTACATGCACACGCACCCCCCCCCCCCCACCCCCCCCCACACCCACATACACACACACCCACCCAAAAAACCAAAAACAAAAAATAAAGCTCAGGTCTCCAAATATATGATACTCATTGTGATTCAGGCTTGGCCTTCGCCGAAGACTTTCAAGTATTTATGACATACCGCAATAGCAAGGTAGGTATTTGCAATTAATTAATAGTAAATGTGATATTTGAGCATTTTGAAGATTAAAGAAAATTCTATTGGAAACTTTTTAAAATAATTAATAATAATTAATCCAGCAAATCTAAATTTGTTGTGCTATTAATATTTTACTCAAATTTCAAGTTTCAAATTACCTTAATATTATTTTATAGGTTAATTCTAAGTTCCGAACACAGGAAGCTCATTTTTGAGCTCAAAACATTACGGAAGTAGTCCAGGGTGTGCGAACACCCCCCCCCCCCAAAAAAAATTTTTAACATAGAAGTTTCATAGGCTTATTTAATCGATTTTAGAGTCTACTAATATGTAGAAAATATATGATTTTTTTTCTACTCGAAAAATGTTGGTCTTTCTCCCCGACTGGGAGGGTAGGGGAGCTGTTTTTGACGGGTTCTCTTCCCCCTCACCTGGCCCTGGCGACACTCCTGATAGTGCATATACGGTACACATTGATTTACTCAAATAAATGTTATAAAAGACACTGATACAATCGCGCTTCATACTTTAAATCAAAATAAATTCTTGTTAAAATTTTCAACTTTGTTGAAGTGTTGAAATGTATACATAAGGTTTTTATAATCGAAGCGCAACCTACAGAGTGAACTGTTGATACTTTCTTGGGCAGATTGCTAACAGCGGGGTCCGAACCAATGAGCCAATTGGAGCCTCGATCAGGGTCTCAGGGTGAAAATCCCTGGGAAAATTTATGGGGAGATTTTTTATGGCATGGTATCGCCCAAATGTTGATCATTTAGACTACCATATTAAGGATTGACAATTAAAATGAATTGATTGTATAGGAAAATTATTATTTTTGGGTCTGACAAACCCGTCGTAGCATCGGACGACGGGGGGGGGGGGTTGATGGGAGGACCCCCCGCTGGCACCACCACTCGCTGCAAGTCCGACTGATTCTTATTAATCAACCTATGTTGTTGTTGATATGCTTAGAAAATTACACATGATGTGCATGTGAGATTTATACTTTATTATTGATACTTTATTATTGATACTTTATTATTGATAATAAAGCATCTATCCTCTGCATGCTAATATTATGTAATTCTTACACTTTAAATACTAAATAAAACACGGAAAACTTATCGAGCAAGCTTTCAATCATTTATAAAATGTTGATCAAAGATACAGTAGAACCAAACTAAGGGAACACCTTCGGGACAAAAAGAAAATATTTCTTTAATAATGATTTTTCCTTAATAGCGGCTGGCCGTAGTGTGTTTTGACCGATTTAGGAGTGGCTCTCTTAAATGTCCCAAAAAAGGGGTTCTACTGCGATATGTTTTTATAACGTTTGTCAAAATAATATAATCTTCCATTTCTCTTATCTGAGACGTAATTGATTTACAGTGCTCCCAAAAACTTAGCTCAAAGTCAATAATCTAACATAGATATTTATAAGTATACCGCTGTCTACTTCTGTTTGACTTGAACATGTGTGACTTGTTTTGTTTTTTTTTTGGTCGCGAAACTCATCACACTCCGTTCAGCAAAAAGTAAATGGACTTTATGATTTGCTAAATAAATATTCTACAACCATGCATGTGCCCTTGTCATTTGAAGACGTCCGATTCTGTTTTTTTGTACCTAGCTATGGAATTCACTCCCGCAATCAGCTCAAGAGACTAATTTGATGATCTTTAAGGAGGAATTTTCCTCCATGGGTATACAAGCACACAGTCATTGACCATGTCTTTACGCTCTATGCTGCGTATTCTAATGCGATATAGTTTAATCAAACAGGCGATGTTCTAAGTAAACATTAATTCATACATTATGTCCACTTTGTAATATAATATCAAAAATGATTCTGCTAATGTTTACTGTGCCTAGTTATCCCATTTTTAGATGAATGTGATGTGGTATTAGTTTCTAATTTTAAAAGTCTTGTAATATTCATACTGCACGCAACAAAATTGACAACACACTACGACATTCAACAACTACATTTAATTTCGATGTTTCACTTCAAACATTTCTTCCCCTAACACTACATAACATTCATAGTGTGACATATTGAGTATAAATATAACGATATATTCTCGTTTAGCTCACACATCAGACATCACACCGTTCTTGTAGTGGACTCAAAGTTGCGTTAATATTTTTTTAACGTGCTAAACCAGGGGTGGCCCCAGGATTTGCTCGACAGAGAGTCCGGGTTCCCTTGCCAAAATCATCGACGTTAGAGTAAGTGGGCGTGGTTAGATCTAAAAGTACATAACACATTATTTTCTTCCCGACGAATTATGTTTTCTATCCCAAAGGCCCTCTCCCTTGCCCCGCCTCTCTTCTCTAGCACCACCCCTGTACTGAATAAATGCTTATTTTGTGTTTACCTTTAACAATTACATTGAATGACAAAGTTACTTACTGAGAATGACCAAACATGCCACAGACAGCTCTTATATAATTTTTGTTTCTTTTTAGATGTCCTTATTTTCTATAGCGGCGCTTATTAGGCCTACGTCATATTAGGCCAAGAGTGTTAAAATGTGCTCTGTATTGTACATTCAGCCGACATCTCAGACCTAGTTTAGAGAGCAGCTTAGCTCAGTCGGCTTATCTGGTGGTAGTCACTGTGTGTGCGCTGAACCGTGGAGATTGCGAGGTCCCCGGTTCAATTCCCATCGCTGCCTCTCCTTGTGTTACAGCTAGAGGGCTGGAATACAATGTCCAGTATATATAAAATGGATTTCGAAAAGATGAATAAATAACTACACTTTACAAACAATAATCATCTAATAACACAACAGCAATCACAAAGCAACTAGTAGTTTTAATTTGTTGACGAATTCAATTAGTACGGTAGTTGTTTTATATTATTTCAGTGCATCTTGGTGGTTGTAATGAAAAACTCGTCCTTAAATTGAGATTATTATAACAGAGAATGTCGTGCTTGTAGTATGTTTATCTAAGCTGCAACACCTGGTAAATAGTTTTAAAGTACATCTATGAATGCCTATTACTTCTTATTCGTACTAAGTATGAACAAAATGTTCGTAAGAAATCACAATTAAAACCATGAATTCAAAACCTACCACAGAATAATACGATACTTATATAATTCACCATTACTTAAAAATTGTACCTTATTATCTTTATAGTAATTACCAAGCTGCTAGGCCATTAAATGGTGCGATGAAATGTCCTACTCTATCATGCTTGGTAGTATATATAGCTAAATACTATTGTTTTAAACTCACAAGTTGACTCGTTATTATTTTTAACATAGTATAAATAAGCTAAGACTAATAAGTCAGTCAATCAAAATGGATTTGTATAGGACGCCAATATCTACGATGAAAATACAATGTCCAGTATTATGTATTAAAAATGGATTTCGAAAAAATGAATAAATAACTACACTTTACAAAATAATCATCAAATACCACAAGAGCAATCAAAAAGCAAATAATAGTTTTAATATGTTGACAAATTCAATTAGTACGGTAGTTGTTTTATATATTTCTTGGTGGTTGGTAATTAAAAACTCGTCTAAAATTGTGATTACTATAACATAGATAATATAGAGAATTCCGTGCTTGTAGTGTGTTTATCTAAGCTGCAACACTTTGTAAATAGTTTTAAAGTACAGTGTAGCTCAGGCCTAAAGTTATTATTCAACCAATAAATCAGTCAATAAAATCCTTGGTTGCACAAGACCGAGTCTTGAACAGACGCAGAGTACACACGGTCGTGTATAAACGGGACGAGTGACAGTGTGCCAGATGGCAACTTTCTGGGTGAAAATTTTCAGGACTGAGTTTCATAAACATCTCTGGCATTTAGCAGCATTCCACCCACCGCAATGAAGAGTCGGATGAATAGTGTTTTCCAAACACTTAGTATTATCATTGCTAGATATCAAGCTTCTGGTCTCTCATAATTATGAAAAGTACAAGAAGTTCAAGGTCAACACATCTTTTTACGTAATATATTGCACTGAACTTTCAGTAACATAGTTCAATCAGCAGAAAGGATCATTGTATTTTGTACTAAATAGCTTAGGAATTTCAGAGAGGAGAGAGGAACAACTCCTAAAAACGCAAATTGGTGCCAAATCTGTTTCTAATTTGTTCGTACAGCAAATGTTTTCTTTTTATTATTCGACATGTAAGATCAAAAAAGAAGGATACATTTTAGTACCTTTGAAAACGTCAGCGCCCCTCCATGATTGCAATGCGTTCCACTTTTAGGAAACGCACCATAGTTTGAGGAACGGCGACTAGATGACATAGACATTAAAAAGGCTGGCAGAAACGGATTGGGTGGACAATCGCAAGAGAACAGAAGTGCCATGGCGCCAGGTGGCAACAAACTTGACAACTGTTTTACGGTGGCAATGTTTTGGGCCGGACTGAACGCATTTCTATCGCCTGTGTCGGTGACATTTTCTTAATGTCACACTTATAAGCGATTGTATAAAGGTATGGGTTGAGAGAGGAGTTAATAGGCAAAATAAAGGTCGCTGACCAGGCATATATGTCGCTTGGGAGTTTCCAGGCACCGACCTCGGATCCAATTCCCATCAGGATAATAGGAAACCAGCAACAGAAATCTGTTAGGACGATCATTGCCATCTTTGTTGCCATCTTAATCTCTTTTGCGCGCCTCTGACTTCTCTTAATCCTCGATGCTCTTCTCTTTACGGATATGTAAATTGAAATATAACTCACGGCGATGACGACAAATCCAAAGAGGTTAAATGCAATGAAAATTGCTATGGCGTATTCCCAACCTGGTTCTCGGTCTCTTGCTAGTGGTAGTGCCAGACACACACTTTGCCGTCCATAGTAGTTACTTCCAAAATACGTTATGTTGATGAAGCTCATATGGTTTAAGATTGGGAGGAAACTGATAAATATGACGGCCACCCAGGCGATACCGACAATTGTAATGCACCTTTTGCGATTGAGTCGTTTGCTACTGTACGGAAAAACTATCATAACTGCACGGTCAACACTCATAAGCATCAAGATGAATACCGAGCATTCGCTGGATAATGTGGAGATGGAACCGGCGAAACTGCAAAGAAAACTGTTTTTCCAAGCCTCTGCAAACGTTGCGTACACACCCCTGTAGTAAAGATCAGCTCCCGCTATGATTATCATGTAAACTGCCATCAAGAAGTCAGATACTGCAAGATTTGTTATGAGTATGGATTGGACATTAAAGTCATTTTCCAGCAAGCGCAATATAACAACAACTGAGTTGCCGATGAGGGCGGTAATTCCAAGAATCATCATCAGGATCCGCAACGCTTCCCTCTTCAAGAGATCTCTACAAGAGGAAAACTGATCAACAGCCGGACTGCAATTGGGAACATGTTTCATAATGCAGCAGATACTGAACTCATCCGAAGATCTATTTGGAGTACATAGAACAAAATAAAACATAAGCATCAAAAAGTGTATTTATTTATACTATTGAACACATTATAATCATTATTATATTTTTGTTGTAGTTAAGTAGTACGTAACGTAGGTTTGAATGTGTTGCATTAGTTGAGGTAGGTGATAACTGTAGAATCAATAATGTATAAAAATAATAAAAACTTACAAATTCACAAGGGAAGTAAGTGTTTTAAATGTTCCACGATCGTAAGTCATTAACTCGTTAAATCTCAAGTCTCTATAGAATTAAATCAATTCAAAATTATTAAATTATATATAAGAATTTAAAAAATCATAAAGGAGTCGTCATTGTTTTGTAAACAGTTATTTTTTTTTTGGTCCTTTTACATGTACATATACATGTATTTACCAATTCATAAAATTAATTTTGGCAATCATTTTATGTGGACAATTTTAATCATGCCCATAATTCATCAATTATGTTACTTAATTTCTCAGCAATCATTTCAGAGTAAAGGTCATGTGTTAACCTCCAGTAAAACATTAAGTGGATTAGGAATTAATATTTTTAATACCGTTGACATCGAAATCAATATCGACATCGTTATTGCCTATTATCGATATTGATTACTGTGAAATTGGATCATCATTATTAATGAAAACAAATATTAATGACCTTCCTTTTCGGGGATTTACAATTAGTGACGTAGGGTCTACAATTACTACCGGCACTGTATGCTAAACAAACACTACATAAAACTATGAAAAAAAGGGACTTCTCAATAGTAAATTTATACCAGGTCAACAATTTTCAACATATAAAACTAGTACTAGCATACTGTACTTGTATTGTTTAATAATGTATATAGCAAATAACCGTACGAAACCGTATCTTATCTTTCTTGCATTTAACTCATTATGCCTTATAGCGAGACGTTAAGAGATGTGTTTTTATAGCATCTAGTCTCTTTGATATATTTAGTGGGTTTGAATTAATATATTAATTGTCTCCTTAAGAACCGATAGCACTGACATCGTTATCGTTAATGTTATTGATGAATTGAATTGAATCAACAATCTACAATCAACTATATCTGGAAATTCTGCAACAAACATGCATTAAGAAAAATGATATCATTATACATAACTGCTGGTATAATTATATATAAATAGAGGGTGCGCTCGGTTCGCTCGCTTACCCTCTAGTATGTTAAACATCGCCATTAGTTTTGATAAAATAGAACAATTATTTATGAACACTAAAATTAGATTGGCCTAATTACAGACGGTAATACACAAAAAAAAAAAAAAATCCACGGAAATGTATCACTGGGCCTAGACCCCAACGGTCAGGTTACCATTATTTCTCCTAGACAATTCGTGGATAAATGTGGTGGTGAATGTTGTGCATTTATGTGTGTTGATTTGTGTGGATGGTAGGGTATATGTTTAGCGGTAGGATAAACGAAGTAAGGCGATTAGTGTATATGCCCTTAATATAATTACTATACATTTCTTTTAGAAATGATATATTTGTGCCATATTGAAGATATTACTGTAGGTCGAAATAGGAAATATTTACATAGATTAGACACTTTATGTTAATACGCTGTGACTTTTATATATTTATATACTCTAAGGTCTAGAGGTCGTAAGATCTACCTTGCTGTCACAAAATGATGTATTAGGACAGCTAACCAATCAATCAATCAATCAGTCAATGGATTTATAAGGCGCATAATACAGCTATCACTATGTGCCAATTAAAAAAAAATAAATAAAAAAATAATAAGTGAATTAATTGAGGCAAGCAGGCGAGGTTGGTGCCAGTCCTGCCATTAGGGTTGAGTCATGTGTGTCGTTCTTCCGCACTTTTATCATTTCCAAAACTTTCTGTCTTACGATACGATACGATTTATTTGGTTCACTTTTAGTTTCAGTGGCACCTATCACTTAGATGGTGCACCCATTAACGATATAAAATATAAGCAAAGGAAAGCAAAGTCAGTTCAAAAACAACAAAAGGATAACTAGCATAACAAAAACAAAACCAATTAATTTACAGTAAAATATATTAAGTAAACTGAATGAAACACACTGAGCTGCACAACAACCTGTACTTAGAAGTCGTGTGAAGTTACCGGATTATGTATTTATTTTATTTATTTATTAATTTCCTTTTTCTACGGACCAGGGCAGAATTAAAGTCAAAATCAGTAAAATATTACAGGTTCTTGTACAGCTCATTGCGCTTCATCCAAGCAATATAAAGGTATTTTTTACAATATTTGTCGAAGATAAAACTTGCATCATTGTAATCAGAATCAACCAAATTGTATTTAAGGGGAAATTCATTATGGATAGACAGGTCATCAAAGAAAAGATGGTGTCTAAAATTTGCTAAACTAGAAGTAAACATATCCCAAAATATATCAAGGTTGTATTCATTAAGTTCAATTTTAAGTTCCTGGAAAATTGTATCTCTAATATTGTTAAATCTACAGCATTCAAAAACAAAGTGATCTACTGTTTCTTTACAACCACTTTTACATAATTTGCAAATACCTGTGTTTACAGTTGACCAGGCTTTTTTGCGACCTTCTAAATCAAGCGAGTTTGATCGAGCTTTAAATTTAAGAGCCACTTCTGAAAAGTTACATTACATTTATTAAGGAGGTATAACTCAAAACTTTGTTCAGATTTATATCTGATGTAGTCATTAAGTGACGACTTCCTTTGAGCATGATCAAACCAGTTTGATTTATAATATATATTATTCATTTCTTTAAAATCTTTAGTCAGTGTATGTGATAAGTTAAGATTGAAACTATCTAATAAATTACAATTACTGAGACTTTTCTTAATATTATTTAACCATTGCCATTTTGAAACATTATAAACTTGAAATATAGCTTGAAAAAATAATCTTGGCCACCTATGATCTTCCATGTTTTTAAGTCTATTAAAGTATGTAATTCTAATGTTTGTCTGGATGGATTCTACAGAATTCCATCCTAGATCACCATAAAGGGCCTCCTTAGCAACATTTCTTGGGATTTTAGTAAAAATCTCGCCATTTGGTATTGAAGGTTTTCAATACGGTCAATTGATGTTTTACTGTTGGTAAACCAGACACTACATGCATAGTTGATTGTGGAAAGACCGATTGTCTTCCAACGTAGGTCACCATAAAAAATTATATTAAAATCTTCTTGTTCCTTAATTATTGATCTTATATAGGCAATAATTCTATTTCCTTTTTTGATGACTTCATCAATATGGTAGTTATCTAATACAAATCTAGAGAAAAACACACCTAGATATTTATAATTATCTGTTTCTTTTATGTATCTATCACCAAGATTCCATATCCTGTATTTGTTAATACGCTGTCCTGTTATAAGGACAGATGACTTATCGTAGTTAAAAGCCATCTTCCATTTTTGGGCGAAATCACTTGCAGCATTCAATAATAATTCTAAGTCGTTTTCACTATTTCCAATCAAAATTACATCGTCTGCCCAAAGAGGCTACCAATTTTTACATTAAAAATTTCGACCCCAAGATTTCGGCTTTTGATTAAATTATTTAGTTCATTTATATACATCGTAAAAAGAATAGGAGACAGCGGACATCCTTGTTTTACACCTTCTGGGATATTAAATATATTTGTTTCGAAGCTCCCAAAAACTACCTTTCCTTTAACATTTTTATATAATTTTTTTTATTATTTTAAGTAGGCTACCTTTTATTCTTGCCTTTTTGTTGCCTTTGGGTTATTTACATATTTATAATTGAATGTTTCTGCTTCGGATCACCACAAATAATAATCTTACCATAATTGAAGTTTGTACTAATACTCTCTATCTTACCATAACATTCTGGGTTATCCAAATTCGGGCCATGCAAGTTTAAAATTGTATATCTATTATCATATATGTCAACACTCAGTGCTACAAATTGTCCTCCTTCGTCTAATATTGTATTTTGCACTTTAAGGTCATTGTTATTTTGAAATATGGCCGTCACTCTTGAGTTACTCTTATACGGACTAATATAGCATTCTCTATATCCCCATTGTTGTTTCACAATTTCTACTTGTTCAGCAGTAAAATAAACATCTTGTAAACAATAAATTTGGGCATTTTTTGTTTTAAAAATTTGAATACCTTCTCTTTTTATATTATTGTTAAGGCCTCTACAATTCAGAGATAATATACGTAGTTTATCCATCATACTGAATTATTAACATTTGTATATTTAAGTATTATCAAACAGCATCGTAATGAATAATCTAATAAAAAATGTAATCCTAGGTAACATCGTCCACCAAAAGACCTAATAGATAACTATAAATTTTTTACATAAGAACTGGTACCTTAACTAAAGTCCTTTGGCAAATTAAAGCATGATGTTATTATACAAACATTAATGTACTTTAAGTCAATGAAAAGGAATGCTTCAGTGATTTTTTCGATACACTTACAGGTTTTAGTTATTTTCCACATTACTATGCCTACCTACTCTGATTGATAATTTCTTCCGTAAAGTAACGCAATCATCAAATGAAGCTTCATCTGATATACTAATAAAACAATTTAGTGATCATCAACCTTACTTTATTTAACGTATGCATTCTTGTGGAATGACATTGTGAAAAAGTGCCGACCGGGACGCGATTTTTTTCCCTGGACGTTTGAGGTAGTGACGATTGGTGGTGCTATAGATTCAAACAATCATCTTCCAGATTTGGCAATAAACTCATAAATAAGCATTTAGTAGAGCTCCGTATATTAAACTATATGAAAAGTATTATACGAAGGTTAGATTTAATACTTGAATTTTTTTTTTTAATTCATTAAATCTAATCTGAGTATAATCATTTTCCGTTAGTGTACGATGCATGCTCTACTAATTGCTTTATAAGTCAATTGCCGTCGTTTAATGTTAGTTTTTGATAACCAACTACTATAACTACGGATACGTAGTACAGATACGATGAATAACTAGGCCTATTGTAATTTGTATTATATTGGAAAAATTTGTTTCTAATGCTATTTTGATACACATTCTATCTATCATTTTATAATTTTAAACATTTCAGCATTCGAGAGAGAATACAGTCACTGAACGTTTTGGTTAGTGTCAGACAGGTAAAAATCGTGCAATGATTTCATAACTAGGCTAGGCTACGGCCTAGCTAGTAGTAGGAGGAGGAGGCCTCGGCGGCCTCCTGCCTGGCCGAAGGCCTACATCTAAATTCGTTTCTTGAGTCTTTAAAATAGGTCTCTAATATAATCTAATAAACATTCATCTTGTTTTGTTTCAATGACTTCCTTGATTGTTCATACTTAATAATGAATTTGATTTCAACTTTCTTCGGGTTCTAGTTAAATTTGTTTTACGAAAGTAATATATACTTATATATACCGATATATATATATATATATGTATATATATATATATATATATATAGGCCTATATATATATATATATATATATATATATATATATATATATATAATGTAAAAACAATGAAAAAATCGGCGTACACTCATTGAAAGTTGATTTACCAATTCATAAAATTAATTTTGGCAATCATTTTATGTGGACAATTTTAATCATGGCCCATAATTCATCAATTATTTTCATATGTGGATTTAAAATTGCAACCTATTGTTATAGCCCTAAAGTCATTGATGGTGTGATTAGGTGAATTAAAATGTGCACTTATTGGGCAGTTGAGTTTGTGTCTTATAGATAATTTGTGGTTGTTCGTTCTAGATGTGAAAGTAAGACCAGTTTCGCCAACATAGTTTCCCTTGTTGTATTTGTTGCAGTATATGAGGTATATAATATTGGGCGAGTTACAATTCGGTATTGCTGGCCTGATGGTTATTTTTGTCCCTGGTGGAGTGAATGAGCTGTCAGTATTGATGATGTCGCATAATTGGCATCTAGAACTGTTACATTGTGTTGCCATGTATCGGTTTAGTGGAGGGGAGTTGAGGTTAAAGTGGACTTTAAATTAGTAGGTTGCCTACGTGCGAGTGGAGGGGGGCTGTAAAAATAATTCTTTATTCGATTGGTCTTCTTGAAGGGAGAGGAAGGTGTTTTTTAATTTTCTTAGACAATAAGATGTTGGGGCTTAGTCGAATACCATAGGTAGCCATTCATTATTATATTTAGGTCTATATGTTAGAAGATCAGTGCGAGATTTATGGGAGGCTTTTTAAATCTTGGTTTTTATTAAACTTAATGGGTGGGTACTTGACATGAACTTGCCAGTGAGAAGAGTGTTTGTTATAGTCGGATGGACATGAGCAGATTCGTTTAAGTCGCAGGCATTGACTGTAGATGAGCGATCGTTTAAGACCAGGGTGTGAGCTTCTGTAGTCGAGGTATCGATTGTTGTCTGTGGGTTTTATGTATACTGATGTGGTGATGTTACCATTATCTAAATTAATAGATAGATGTAAAAGACATCTCCGAAGCTAGTAATGTAGTTAGAACCATAATCTATGCCGACAACACTACACTTTCAACTACATTTAGAAATTGTACTATTTTAAATAACAATGATACTATAAACATTAAACTGATGAAAATTAGTGAATGGCTCAAAATAAATAAATTATATTTAAACATTAATAAATCGAAATTCATAATTTTCCATACTACTCAACGCCATCTAAACCTAAGCATTTTAAACATGGTAATAGATGGGAATAAAATACAGTAGACTTCAACTTTCTTGGTATAATTCTAAATCCACATCTAAACTTGAATAGCCATTGTGATCATAGGCATTCTTAATAGAATTTAAAAAAAAAAATATTTCTAAAAGTGTAATGGTGACGTTTTATAATTCTATAATAGTGCCTCATCTAAACTACGGTAGGGCCTACACTAGTGTGGGATTATGATTGCAAAAATGGTAAATTGTTGCAATACGTACGGTATTATTTCCTTAAATAGATATAATGCTCACACAGAACTTCTGTTAAAGATGCTTAAGTTGCTTAATTATCTTATAACATAAACTCTGCCAATTAAATTGTTACCTTATAAATATGTTAATAACATGTTGCCTGCGTATTTTCAAACATTTCTTTTTCATACGAATGCTAATGTGCATTCATACATATAATACAATAATACAAACATACTTATATATTATTATGCATGTACATCACGAATTAAAAAAAATCATTCGTGCTAGTTTACATTTAGTTGTGGAAATTTAATAATTGATAAGGTAAATACTCATTCTCTAAAAGGATTTGCAACATACACAAAAATATGCACTTATGAATGATTATTTTGAGGTGTGTGTTATAAAAAATTGTTCTATTGTAGGCCAACTAATAATTGACTTTATATTCTTTGTAATCACATCTAAAATTTCGCTAAATTTACTGCAAGTTGATATTTACATGGTCTGTACAGTGAAATGTACGAATTGTGTACGTTATGCAGTATAAGATTGGGTTTTTTTTCTATTTAAATTAGGCCTGTACTTGTTTAGAAAACAACAAATTTTATTACTTTGTCACTATAATAAATTATGAAATTTAGAACGGGTAGTACTGGTGTTTCTGGTGATGCATAGCCAGGGTCGGGGGTTGAAATTGTTAATATGCATATAATATGTATGTTGGGGTTTCAATTTTTAGGCCTTGATTGTGTCATCTTCGAAAGTGTTTGTGTTGTTTGTTTTGAGTATTATGATTTATTATTATAATTATTGATATTATTAGCATGTGAAGAGATTGGAGGCCTTGACAGTAAGTGCTATAAAACAATCACCATTAGAATTATTATTATTATTATTATTATTATTATTATTATTATTATTATTATTATTATTATAATAACAATAATAATAATAATTAGTATCTTATTATTATTATTATTATTATTATTATTATTAATCAATCAATTATATTTTTATCTTGAGTAATTTTAACGAGTAATTTGAATCTATTGTTCAATGAATAACGACCAACAAGTTTTTAATGTTTTATCATTTAATTGTTTTGGGCTTAAGAGTGGCTTACATTGCTTAAATGTTTTTATTAATGACAATAATTGTGATGTTATTTATCTGTTTGGACACTGGTTAAGTAGTAATGAATTATGTGATATTAATAAAAAAAATTGTTTGTATGAATGGTTATCAGCCCTTAAAGTCTGTGGAGTTGGATTTCTATGTAAACTCAAACCTGGTGTAATTTTCAAAGAAATATGTATTGACAATACACGATTAAGTTCTATTCAAATTATCTGCAATAATAAAATTCTTATGAAATTCTGTGGCGTTTATTTGCCTCATTATAACGGTAAAGCTGAACAAATACAACTTTACGCTGAAACTATTGATATTTTACAATCGTTAATTGATGAATGTAGTGCAAGCCCTATTATGATCGTCTGTGACTTTAATGCACGTCTACCCCAACGTGTATATTATATATTATATGATATCTGCAAATAATGATATTATTGCTCTCCAGGAACACTGGCTACTTAATGAAGACTTCGATACACATAAATCGCTTCATAAAGAATTTGATTGCGTCGCAGTATTGGCTATGGATAGTTCTACTCCCTATTGGTTGGCAACCTTTTTTGGAGGCGTGGCCATACTCTATTGAAAAAGTTTAGGTAACTTAATTACTCCTGTAGATCTTCACGACGCTCACCTTATTGGTATTGAAGTAGGAAATAATGCCGAGACAAATAGCAAAACACTATTTCCTGTTATTTGCCCTATGAAAAAAGTGATCATTTTGTAGAATATCTTTGTAAAATTCAATTCATTGTTGAAGAGTATCAAAGTAATAATGTTGGTATTATGGGAGATTTCAATGCTGATCCTAATAAAACAAATTTCTAAGGAGCTTATAAGTTTTGCCTCTGAGCAGGGTTTGAAGTTACCAGATATTGAGGTGTTAGGGTTGGATTCCGGTACTTTTACTTATGTTAGCGATGCTTTTCATATTAACGGTTGGTTAGATTACATTTTATCAACTAATGGTGCTTACATTCATAGACGGCCCAAAAGTATTCGAGTTAGTTATAAGTTTATTGGCTCAGATCACTTTCCGTTGTACTTATACTTCAATTGTGATCTACCGAATATTTCATGTTAAAAATATTAGTAATGTGGCCTGTGGTAACGCATGTACAGTTAACTGGGCTAAAGTACCTCCTGAGTCCATTGATAGGTATCGGCGAATGACAAATGAATTGTTAAGTAGGCCTAATACTTATATTTTTTTGGATGATATTTCCTTTTCGGATGTCAATTGTAAAAACCCAAATTACATTGAAAGTATTAATAGCTTGTATAATGATATTGTTAAATGCCTCTGATAGATGTATATCCTCCTTCATTAAGAGTAGTTCCAAGTTTGAAATTGTCCCAAGTTGGAATGAACATGTTTCGAATTTACATGGGGTTGCTAGAAAGGCTTTCTTGCTGACGGTGGAGCTCTAATGGTAGTTCCAGGGCTTGTGCCATATTCGAAGCTATGAGACTATCTAGATCCAGGTTTAAACTTGCGCTTATACCATGTAAAGTTCACGAAGAACAAATGAAGACTCCATGGCGAAAAATCTGTATGCTATTGCTTTTAATGGTTTCTGGGAAAATGTTAAGCAAATTTACTCTGCCTCATGCCTCATCCCAAATCTCACAAATTATCGACGGTGTCCAGGGAGATGAGAAAATTTGTAAGCTATTTGCCGCACACTATGATTGCACTCCTGATTATAATTTTTCTCATGTTAACCCTGAGATTATACAAGTAGTTAGACAATTTTATTAATAAACTTCCTACTGGTGAAGCCTCTGGTCTGGACAAGCTCTCGAGTGAGCATTTGAAATATTCTGGTGATAGAATTGCGATATTTCTTAAGCTTAAGTTTTAACTTTATGTTTATTCATAGACACGTTGCAAGTGACATTTTAAAAGTTGTACTTATACCAATTGCCAAATCAAAGACCGGTAACGTTACCAGCAAAGATAATTATTGACCAATTGCCATTGCTTCTGTTAAGTCCTTGAACATTTTTAATTCCTATTAGTAAAGGCACTCTTGACTCTAGTGATACTCAATTTGCATTTAAGTCGAATCTCTCTACTGACACGTGCATTTTTATTTTTAAGCAAGTTATTAAGCAGTTTACTGTTGTTTATTATGCCAATAAGGCATTTGATCGTGTCAGTTATAATGTTCTCTTTAGTAAAATGATCAAAACGGTACACCTATTGTTGTTGATAAACTACTTTACGTCATGGTACAATGTACCATAACATACCACTGCTAAATGGGGAAACTGTCTCTCACATGAATTACCAGTAACTAACGGAGTGAGACAAGGTTGTGCTATGACAACTTTACTGTAAAATGTTTACATCAATGAACTTAACGTTACATGGAGCAATAATCGAGTTGGCTGTGAACTAAAATATGTTAAATTTAATAATCTAAGTTACGCTGATGACCTTCTTTTCCTTTCCCCATCGGAAAATGGGTTGCAGGAACGTGTCGGAATCTGTGAAAATTATGCACTTGATCAATGCATGATATTAATTTTATTTCTACGAAATCAGCATGTATGCTTTTTTGTCCCCCTGTTAGGAAATAAACGGTGCTTCGGAGAACCTATGACTTTCTTTTTAAGAATAAGTTACAATGTAAATTCTGTGAGATATCTTGGGCACATACTCTCGACAGATACCACTGATGATCTTGATATCCATCGCCAGTATAGGGCTCTATTTTATGTAAGAGGCAACACACTTAGTAGAAAGTTTTCTTTTTTTCTCTAAAAATGTAAAATCTTTAACACATCGTGGTTAATTAATGTCTCAGCAACCATGGGTTATTGATGGTTGAGTGCGTATCCAATCAGAACACCCTTGTTTATAACCATTTGAAAACTGTTTTAAAACTAGGCTAATACACCATATTTTATTGAAAAATGTTTCGTATGTAAAAAGAGCTTTACTATACAAAACTGATATTATTCATTACTTGTGGAATTTAACTTTCAACAATCGAAGACTCGTCAAACTATTGAAGACACCTTGCTGTATTCGAGCTATTTTATTCCATCTCGGGTTTCTTTAAAACATATGGTAATGAGAACAAAGAAGTATCATAATGTAAATGTATGATACATGATTTAGGACACGAAAGTATAACTGCAGCCTGGTGGTAAGGATACCAGTGCAAATAATAATTTTGTACCTTAGCCCCATGTGTTTTACAAGCTATACATGTCTTTTACAAGCTATAGTAACATTCATTTCGCGTCCACGAATTATGATTCTGTTTTACTGTCATACATCAACCACAGTTTATTGTTTGCTTGCATTAATTGATGCAAGTGGAAATTGTTCGTACTATAATCATTTTATTGCATAACTGCATATCCGTGGCACACACATTCGATGAATCAATACTAATAAACTATGGTTGTGTAGACAAAAATTCTCTGAAACATATTATATGTCTTAATGATGACAATGAATGTTATAATCCAATACAAGTAGTTAGACATTCTCCATATTATGATACTGAATCTATGTTTAATTTTCTAGGGACAAAGCGAAATATTTTCTGCATAATTATTTCTAATATACAGTCAATACATGCCAAAATGAATTAAAACTACTTTTACATGAACCCAAAACTATTTTTCGGCTACATGTACACAAGAATCGTGGTTAAGTGAGAGTTTAAGATTATACATACCTTGTTAAAAAACTTTACTACAACTCTTTATATTTGTGTATTCATTTTGTATTTAGATTTTGTAATAATAGAACGAGCAGTTTAGTATTGTACCGTACATACTACGGTACAGTTTTTTTTTTATTTTTGAAGGGGAGGGGGCAGCGCACACTTTATGTCAAAGTATTGTAAATATGTTTATGTAACTGTTTAATGTTGCTGCCCCATTTTACATAACTTTATTATTGTTGCGTCATTTAAGTAATAAATAAAAAATTCCATCCAAGTTGGTGTTCTTTTGTTTTATTGTCTCTTCTCGAGACGTAAATCTAATTTTGTTTAGTCAGACACCCATCTTGAATGTTCAATTTAGGAAAGCTAAACACGAATTGCATGTGCATTGCATTTTGGTGTCCGTTTGTACACATGTTGCTTTTTGGTCTCCATTTGTACACATGTTGCTTTTTGGTCTCCATTTGTAATCGCACATTGTTTTGGGTTTCAAACTACTCAGAAGTGCCTTTTTTAATTCAATATGATGGAAAAATATACTAAAACATGAAATTAATAAATGATCCAATTTTGGTGACGATCCGCATTAGCGTGGGGAAATGAAACCATTTAAAGATTTTTTTTACATTTATTAAATTATTTTAACGCAATTTGCGTTTTCTAAAGCGCTTAAACCAGTTACAGCTATTTTAATCTCAAAACTACCGTAATATGCATGAACAATTTTTGCTTTCAGTCATTGAATCGCTATGAACTGGAAATACACTTTTCTATTCAAGGTCGGTTTATATGGCACGCAATGGTTATAAGTCACGATGTACCTTGTTATTACCATTGCAGACATAGTTGAAGTTTCACTAATAACTTCGCAGTGAGCTTGGTTTTCGTTTTTATGTTTTTTTTTTCACTTTATTTTTTCCAATTCATTAAAATTATATTGGTTTTTCGTGTTCTTTTTACTTTATACCTTTTAATGACTCTTCTTTTTGTTGCAATTTCAACTTCATTTCTCACTAAAGCAATGGGAAAAAGCAATGTGTTCTGTTGTTTAAACAGACATAGTAGTCTAGTTATTACTGTTATTATTATTATTATTATTATTATTATTATTATTATTATTATTAATGCGGAACTTATTGCATATAATCTACTGCACACATCTAAATTATGAATTATTATGTTTCATTCTTACTTAAACAATTCACATCGACATCAATATTGACATTGTTATTGTTTATCGTTATTGTTGAATTGAATCATATAAGAGTAATTCATATTTTAATTACTGATCTACGTCTTAGTGAAAGAAGAAAAATTGTTTTTGCAAATATTTATTTAGAAAATTATAATCTCTGTACAACATATTATAACCTTTAAATACAATACATAGTTTATAAATATGGACAAATAAATATAGATATAAGTATAGTTGATGAACAAAATACATTCCATCGACATTTGAACACCAACATTATTGCTTAATCGTTATTGTTATTTTTATCGTTGTTTAATGTAACCGAATGATCAGTTTCATCCTGATCATTATCGTCATTATAACTCATATTAGATTGGAAAATAGAAGAATAACCTCTTCATTTTATTGGGAATTTCACAACAGTGATTTAGTGCCCAAAAGTTTGAAAACAAAATTTGAAATTGAATGAAACTGAACATTTTAAACTCCTGTCCGTAATCCTTGTTGTAAACCGCTTTTTAAAATGTTAAAAACTCCCATGTAATGTCTGCATTTACATTAATATTGGATTTTCAGTGAAGCGTGTTGCCTTAGGTGGGTTATTTCGTTATAAACATCACCCGTCAAAGCATATAAAAACAAACATTTACTATTGGTAGGCAAAACAAGAACACTGCATTGATTGGAAAGTTCGATATGATAGTACAACAATTCATCACTTGGATTGTCACTTACAATGTTTGAATACTTTTCAAACCACTGAAAACACCTTGGATTAGATCAGTAATTTTGTTATCATTCAAATACCTTTATAAAAAGAATCAATAAAAATAAAATCATTAAGCAAAAGTAAACAATATAGAATACAAAAATTGGAGTTGTATATTGTAGAGCCGTTTATTTCCATGTTGTTTTTTTTTCCAGTTACACAGGAATTATGACTCATAATGAGACTTATTCTATTAAAATGTTTAATTTAATATGATAAAGAAAATGACTGAAAACCTTTATTATACATTAATTAAACTCATCGTGGTTAATTAATGTATCAGCAGCCACTCGTTGTTGATGGTTGCCTGTATATCCATTCAGAAAACCCTAGATTTTAGCCACTTGAATATAAAGGTTTCACAAAATAGCTACAGAACCAATAGAACTTTTTAGAATCAAGCGCCAGATGGAATAGACTAATACACGATATTTCAACGTAAAATGTTTCGTATGTAGGAAAAACTTTACTAACAAAACTGGTAGTATTCATAACTTGTGGAACGTAACTTACAACGATTGAAGACTCGTCAAACTTTTGAAGACACCTTGCTGTATTCGAGCTATTTTATTCCGTCCTAGGTATCTTTGAAACATACGGTAATGAGAAGAAAGAAGTATCATAAACTAAAAGTATAGCTGATACATGGTTTAGGACACAAAAGTAGAACTGTAGCTTGGTGCTAAGGATACCGGTGTAAACATTAATTTCGTACCTAAGCCCCATGTGTTTTACAAGCTATAGTAACATTCATTTTGCATCAATTCATTGACTTATGAAAGTTCATATCTCTTTTACACATGGACATTTATTAAAGAAATATTCTAAAGTTTATAAATACTGATTTTTTACAAAAGGTACATTGATCATTATCTCTAAGACCTATTTTGTGTAGTAATTTGTTTGTTCCTAAAATTTGGTGAATTTTGTAATTCTCTGAAACATAGTATATGTTTTGATGATGACGATGAATGTGATCATCCTATACAAGTAGTTAGACATTCTTCTTTATTATGATACTGAATCTATGTTTAAGTTTCTTGGGACAAAGCGAAATAGTTTCTGCATACTTAGATTTAATATACAGTCAATACATGCCTAATTTAATGAATTAAAACTGTTTATACTTAAACCCAAAATTTATTCTTAGGCTATATGTATACAGGAATTGTGGGTAAGTGTCGGTGAGGATACATCTTCAAATTGAACTTAAACACTATGAGTGCATATCGCAAGGGAAATCGTGTAGCACCAAGGGTGGTTTGATAACATATTTAGGCCTACGTGTTGACTTTAAATATACGGTAAAATCTAGTGTAATAAATTCCACAGTATTGGAAGGACAATTCATTGAAACAACCGTAAATAATCTAATAAAATGTAATCCTAGGTAACATCGTCCAACAAAATACCTAATAGATCAGAGTTGACATGATATTTGTAGCTGCAACATTTGGTACTTGTTTGGATTTGGTCACACACTATATATATATTTTTTTTCTACCAGTTGTCATTCTGCCATCGTCTTGTCTCATTGTACTTATTCTATTTGTTTGCTCTCATTTTTGTGCTCTAATTTAGTCCTCTACCATTCTCAAGCAAAGTTTTGTTTTTTTTCAATTTATACTTTTGTTGAGGTGATTGTCTTAAACTTTCCTAAGCTCTATTTTGTTTTTTCCCAACTCTTCAATTAACGTCTTCTCAGTTGTATACTCAGTCTTTCGTCCCAAGCTTTATTCTCTTTCTGACAACACAAGAAGTGTTACCTAAACTAAAGTTTTTTGACATTTAAAGCATGATGTTATTATTACAGGGGATACAAACATTAATTTACTTAAAGTCAATGAAAAGGAATGCTTCAGTGATGTCTTCGATACACTTACAGGTTTCAGTTATTTTGTACACCAGATTTTCTAATAAAATTGGGACTCTGATTGATAATTTCTTCTGTAAACTAAGTCAATCATTAAATGAAGCTTCATCTGCTATACTAATAAAACAATATAATGATCATCAACCCTATTTTATCTGTCTTAACAGGACTAAACCTATATTAAAATTTAAAAATCCATATCATATTAAAACCTACAACCAACGTTATTTAATCAAATTAAAAATGATATGTTATCTAAATTAGATATAAGTTTAAATCCTAACTCATATTCTAATATTTCTTTTGTTTTATTGTCTCTTCCGGATTCTCGAGACATAAATCTAATTTTGTTTAGTCAGACACCCACCTTAAATGTTCAATTTAGGAAAGCTAATCACGAATTGCATGTGCATTGCATTTTGGTCTCCGTTTGTACACATGTTGCTTTCTAGTCTCCATTTGTAATCGCACATTGTTTTGGGTTTCAAACTACTCAGAAGTGCCTTTTTTAATTCAATATGATGGAAAAATATACTAAAACATGAAATGAAGAAATGATTCAATTTTGGTGACGATCCGCATTAGCGTGTGGAAATGAAACCATTTAAAGATTTTTTTTACGTTGATTAAATTATTTTAACGCAATTTCCGTTTTCTGAAGCGCTTAAACCAGTTACAGCTATTTTAATCTCAAAACTACCGTAATATGCATGAACAATTTTTGCTTTCAGTCATTGAATCGCTATGAACTGGAAATACACTTTTCTATTCAAGGTAGGTTTATATGGCACGCAATGGTTATAAGACATACAACATATTATAACCTTTAAATACAATACATAGTTTATCAATATGGACACATAGATATAAGTATAGTTGATGAACAAAATACATTCCATCGACATTTGAACACCAACATTATTGCTTAATCGTTATTGTTATTTTTATCGTTGTTTAATGTAACCGAATGATCAGTTTCATTCCGATCATTATCATCATTATTACTCATATTAGATTGGAAAATATAAAAATAACCTCTTTATTTTATTGGGGATTTCACAACAGTGACATAGTGCCCAAAATTTTGAAAACAAAATTTGAAATTGAATGAAACTGAAAATTTTAAACTCCTGTCCGTAATCCTTGTTGTAAACCGCTTTTAAAAATGTTAAAAACTCCCATGTAATGTCTGCATTTACATTAATTTTGGGTTTTCTGTGAAGGCGTGTTGCCTTAGGTGGGTTATTTCGTTATAAACATCACCCGTCAAAGCATAAAAAAAACAAACATTTACTATCGGTAGGCAAAACAAGAACACTGCATTGATTGGAAAGTTCGATATGATAGTACAAATATTCATCACTTGGATTGTCACTTACAATGTTTGAATACTTGTCAAACCACTGAAAACACCTTGGATTAGATCAGTTATTTCGTTATTATTCAAATACCTTTATAAAAAGAATCAATAAAAATAAAATCATTAAGCAAAAGTAAACAACATAGAACACAAAAATTGGAGTTGTACATTGTAGAGCCGTTTATTTCCATGTTGTTTTTTTTTCCAGTTACACAAGAATTATGACTCATAAATGAGACTTGTTCTATTAAAATGTTTAATTTAATATGATAAAGAAAATGACTGAAACCCGTTGCTGATACATTAATTAAACTCATCGTGGTTAATTAATGTATCAGCAACCACTCGTTGTTGATGGTTGCCTGTATATCCATTCAGAACACCCTAGATTTTAGCCACTTGAATATAAAGGTTTCACAAAATAGCTACAGAACCAATAAAACTTTTTAGAATCAAGCACCAGATTGAATAGACTAATACACGATATTTCAACGCAAAATGTTTCGTATGTAGAAAAAAACTTTACTAACAAAACTGATATTATTCATAACTTATGGAACGTAACCTACAACGATTGAAGGCTCGTCAAACTTTTGAAGACACCTTGCTGTACTCGAGCTATTTTATTCCGTCCCAGGTATCTTTAAAACATACGGTAGTGAGAAGAAAGAAGTATCATAAACTAAAAGTATAGATGATACATGGTTTAGGACACGAAAGTAGAACTGTAGCTTGGTGCTAAGGATACCAGTGTAAACATTAATTTCGTACCTAAGCCCCATGTGTTTTACAAGCTATAGTAACATTCATTTTGCGTACACGAATTATGATTATGTTGTTACCGCCATACATCAACGACATTTTATTGTTTGCTTGCATTAATTGATGCAAGTGGAAATTGTTCGTACTATAATCCCTTTATTACATAACAGCATGTCCATGGTACACACATTCGATGAATCAATACTAATGAACTATGGTGCTGTAGACAAAATAAATCTCTGAAACATTTTTTTTAAATTATTTTTTTACTAAGATTTTTTTTTTATATACATATTTTTTATTCATTTTTTTATTAGTTACAGAAAAGAAACAAAAACATCATAGTAAATTCAAAATAAAAACAAAAGTTACAGAACAAAAATATGATTGTGGTGGCGGACAGATAAAAATGTAATCATGCAATATTAATTTCCTTTAAATAATTATGTAAAAGAACTCCATTTCTTAATAACCTTTTCTTTTTCTGTTATACCTTTCTCTATTGATATTTTTGATCTTCGAAAGTCCCTGACAATCCGGTTTTTTTTTAATTTAACAACATTTTTGCATAAATACATTGTTTTACAAGTAACAAAATATGGTTGAAAGCTCCGCTATTTGGTTTACTTATTTTTAACAGTACAATTTGTTTATTTAATTTGGTAGGCGAAAAAAAAAACCTATCAATATATTGACTTATGAAAGTCCATATCTCTTTTACACTTAGACATTTATTAAAGAAATATTCTAAAGTTTATACTGATTTTTTTACAAAAAGTACATTGATTATTATCTCTAAGAACTATTTTGTGTAGTAATTTGTTTGTTTCTAAAATTTGGTGAATTTTGTTATTCTCTGAAACATAGTATATGTCTTGATGATGACTATGAATGTGATCATCCTATACAAGTAGTTAGACATTCGTCTTTATTATGATACTTAATCTATGTTTAAATTTCTTGGGACAAAGCGAAATAGTTTCTGCATACTTATATTTAATATACTGTCAATACATGCCTAATTTAATGAATTAAAAATATTTATACTTAAACCCAAAATTTATTCTTAAGCTATATGTATACAGGAATTGTGGGGAAGTGTCGGTGAGGATACCTCTCAAATTGAACTTAAACACTATGAGTGCATATCGCAAGGGAAATCGTGTAGCACCAAGGGTGGTTTGATAACATATTTAGGCCTACGTGTTGACTTTAAATATACGGTAAAATCTAGTGTAATAAATTCCACAGTATTGGAAGAACAATTCATTGAAACAACCGTAAATAATCTAATAAAAAATGTAATCCTAGGTAACATCGTCCAACAAAATACCTAATAGATCAGAGTTGACATGATATTTGGAGCTGCAACATTTGGTAATTGTTTGGATTTGGTCACACACTATATATATACTGTCTCTTATACAATAATCTTATAAGGGAGGTTAAAAATATACACATGCCTCATAAAGTGAAATTTAAAAAGCATAAACATTAACAATCAAAATGAATTACAAATGGCATAATACGATCTCTCAAATTTATAGATAGACTTCAGTTAATGTTTAAAAGAACATCATTTGAATCAGAGAAATATTTCAAATTAAAAACTAATCTTAAGACATACAACAAACTTCTTAAGAGCACCATTAAGGAAGCTTAAACATCGTATTATGAATTGTGTTTTTATAAATACAAATATGATATGCTTAAAATTGTTCAACTATAAATGGTATAATGAACAAAAGTAAGGAAAACATTCGTCTTTTACATACGATGGTCAATCGATAACAAACAAGTTAGACATTGCAAATAAATTTAATCAGTATTTTACCAGCATAGGCCCAAATCTGGCCCCAGCCATATTATATATTGTTTTGCTTACTTAATATTGCTTTTATAATTAATTATTTCACATTTTAAATTATAGTAGTATATTATATTTTAAAGTATATTCACAACCTGTAACAGTTTTTATTTTTAACCTGTTGAATGCAATACCTAAAAAAGAATAAAAAAAACATTATGCAGAAAATAACTTGACCATTTCATATTGTTTTTCTACTCCACACATTATGCCTTATAACGAGACTTAGTTTTATAAAACTTACTATTAACCTATGAATAACTCATTTAAGATGACAAGAGTCATCCACGAACAGCCGTTAAATGTTTGTTATAGTATCTAGTGTAGTAAAGACATTTAGTGGAGTCAGAATCACTATATTTGATAGTTTTTATAACAAATACGATGACATTGACGTCGACAAAATTATCGTTAATCTTATTGATAAATTGGATTGAATCATCCATATGCCTGTCATAATTCTTATCATCATTATCATCGTGAAAAATATAATTATTTTGAAATGAGAAAGAATAATGTGTTTTAATCGTTTTACAACATGATTGATTTACAGGATTAAAAAAAATAATGGCTTATAACGAGACTTACTATAGGCCTACGATTTACTGCATTGCTATAACAGTCGTTGGCCCATTACCTAAACTAAATCGTTATAGTCAAATAAAATCGATTTGGTTATGTGTTGAATTGGAATCTTGAATTAAATTACCACTATCATCATGATCACCATCATCGTTATCATCATCATTAAAACTAACATAAGAAATGAGATGTGAGGTTTTATGTGTTTTTAAAAATATAAACATAAAAGAGGTCTAAGGACACATGGGATCGAATCAAGATTTCAAGTAACTTGAAATTTGTATACCTACATTATTTTCTACTGTCGTGCTAAAGCGTAAATTTGTACTCACTACAGTAACATCTCAATAAGCATATGGCAAGGCCTAGCAAACGGTTTTTTAAAATAATATCCATATTATGGGTTTCTCATTTCCAGTACAATAGGTTTCTTGAAAAAAACTTTGTAATAGAGCAAATATAAATTTATATTTTCTAAACAATTTTGCGTTACATAGAATTGGTTTATGTTTTGTTTTTTTCAAATAGAAAGAACATACAAATTAAAGTCAAAGCTCACAAATCAAATCACATCTCCAGTAGTTTATATATATATATATATATATATATATATATATATATATATATATATATATATAGTAAATTTTA
>NW_022745885.1:304072-317357 GCF_011630105.1 Anneissia japonica
TATATATATATATATATATATATATATCGAACATTGTATACTACCGCCATGAAAAATGGCAAATTTGTATCAATTAGTGCAACAGCCTATCTTATTTTTGACACTTAGGGACTGGAATAATGTGGTAACCACCAGTAAAATTTATTGCATCAAGTCTACTGGACATTTTAAGTAGATTATAAATTAATATTTTTATTTGTCATTTGACATCGACATCAATATTGACATCGATATTTGTTATTGTATCGCATTACTTATGCCTGAACATTTTGTAATATCACAGATTAGAATATGAATTTACCATAGCGTAGACCCGTGTTTTTATTGTAAAATTTATCGACACACCTGAAGAAAAGTATTTGCTGTAGGTATAGTTGTCGTTGCTCTATGTAGGCCTACCTAAATTAAATAATACAGGAATTTTCAAACCTGTAACCCAACATTTATTTGAGAAGTTGGGAGTCATTCACTAACATCAGTTAAACATTTATATATAGCATGATGTCCAGTCTGCTCGATACACTTAGTGATTTATGAATCAATATATTTACTTGTTACTCAGACAAATCCAGTGACATTGACATCATTATTGTTAATGTTATTGTTGAATTGATTTTTTAAATAATTTGTAATAAATACTCGTCATGTATACTGTATTACATTGTTGATTTTGTAATCGATAATGTGTTTGTGATAGATAGCACATGTGACGTATTGTTGATAATACGTGAATTTAGAAAGTGGTTTGTAATCGATTAATATGTTTAAAAAAGAAAGAAAAACATTTTTCGAGCAAGGTATAGAATAATATAAGAATTTATATCGCCAGATAACGGACGTCGTAGCATGGATTGGCGGCGCTAATAATAGGTCCATGTATAGGTAGCGTGGGTACTTCGACACCAGTCTTGGTCAAGTGCGTTTTTTTTTGCTTTCAGCATCCGTCCTGAGCACACTTAAAAACAACTTTGTCCCCACCATTCTCCCCTGCTTCCGCCATGAAAATCTGAGTTTATATAGCTTGGTGTGCGTGTGTACATATAAAACTTGTATTTTTTTATGTAGTTTAAGACTATACATACCTTGTTAAAACTTTACTACAACTCTTTATATTTGTGTATTCATTTTGTATTTAGATTCATAATCTGGTGCTCATGTGTGAACCTTGTAATCATCGAACGAGCAGTTTAGTATTGTACCGTACATACTACGGTACAGTTGTTTTTTTTTTTTTTTTGGGGGGGGGGGTGCGTCATTACTATGCCTACCTACTCTGATTGGTAATTTCTTCCGTAAACTAAGGCAATCATCAAATTAATTAATTTGATGCTTGGAAAACCGTCTTAAGTCTGATCAGATCGTATTCGATTACAACTACTGCGATCAAATCAGATCTGATCCGCTAACGCTCTTTATTATTATGTAATACAGTCTGTACCTTCTGTATAGTTTCAGTCAATCATAATGGTTTACCTGACCGACTGAGATCTGATCGGATATGATCAGTTTGCGGTTGTTAGCAGAAGATATAATAGCGGTGCTTTGAACAATATATAGCTGTTTATTACACTACATTGAATTAAATTTACAATATTTGCTCTGTTTTATGTATATGTATGTGTTTGTGTATGTGTATATGTATGTATGGGTGTATATATATGTGTATGTGTAGATTTATGTACGCGTGTGTGTATACGTGTATGTATTAACCTACTTACTTATATTATTAGTATTAGTATAGTATTTATTATTATCTCTATTACTATTTTTGTAAACTCTTTTAAATATATATTTCGTTCTAATTTTCTTACTATATTTTAATAAAGTAATTAAGTTTTTACTGATTTTGTTATTGTTGCACATCTTTACGGTTGTGCCTCTGTTATAAAAGAGAAGTAATAAAGTTACTTATTTAATCACTAGCCTAGTTGACATCAAACGGTCAGTCATGTATGACCAAACAGCTTGAAGCATTGATTCATGGCATGGTTTTACAAACACAATTTAACAGATCGTAATACAGAAGTGCGCTTATTGAGGTGTTTCTTTCTCTCTCCTACGATCATGTATAATTTAAATCACTGAATATTTTTTCTCAATGAAAATTTATTATTTAATGTCACTTATGAAATATTTTTGTGCAAAAACATAATTGCTAATGCTGATTAATCATTTAAATCAAAATTCTACACTATGTTTGGTGATGTTTTTACTACTGTAGGAAGATTATTTACATTGAGGATAGAAAGCACAGAACATTGATAAAGCGTTCGATTGTAAGTCGAGAGTATCTTTCTCATGTTTCTCGTGTCCGACATTCTTACTTATCGTCATATACGTGTAAAACCAAAATATATGCTTCTATGCTTTCGTAAATTCTTTGCATGCTTAAATTGTTTAGTTTACTGTATTTCTGTTCTTCTAAGATCATACACACCCGCAACGATAGCCTGATGTTGTTTGATCGTATTGTCGCGTATGGTGGTGATAGGATTAGTTTTCTTGCTACGTTGACGCTTATCTTTCTGCGGTCATTCCAGGCACATATAGGCCTACTATTTACTGTAACTAACGTAGATATACATATAAATATGTATAATTATTGTATATTCAATACCACGGAACAATGCTGATCTGTTAAATCTTTATTTTCTCACGTTTCTAGCACTAATATCGTCCACAAGCAAACTATTTTTTTTTTGTAATATTGTATTAACGATTAGACACTACTGTATTGTTTTTACAATTACCCATACAAAACAATCACCGAAAAAACAGCCAACTGTTATATGATGATTTTTAAATACTCTCAATTTTGAAAAATAATTAGAGGTTACCGGTATCGTTTTTCGGGTCCTCGGTCTTCGTTTTGTAGACACCCATATAGGTTGTCTATAAAACGAAGACCCTTAAAAATTTCAAAAACAGACGCCCAAAAACTTTCGTAATTTGGATTTTGTGACAGCCTGGCGTATTATCATCAAAATAAAAGAGAAAAAATAGGGGTCTTAGTTTTTCGGTCTTCGGTCTTCGGTTCTATAGACACCCGCCTCCCTCTCTCATCACTTTTCCAGTCTAGATAGGGTGATAATCTAATAGAAAAATGTATAGGGCCTTTTATCATCCCCAGCCAGAGGAAATTACTTTTACTTTTTTTTAAGGTATTTTAGTTTTAAAATTGTAAATTAATTGTAATAAGTAATAATAAAATTGTATTTACATAGCAAAGTATTATGCACTTGACACTGTGACTTGTAATTTTTAAAAAGAAATGTGCTGAGTTTTGGAATTTAAATTTTTGAGTAGAATTAATTATTGGCTTAAAAAAAAAATTAAATTTTCCATTCAGTTAGTTGTGTATGTGTTTATTTTGTTATAGTTTATTTTCTGTCCTTTAAGTTATAGGCTACTGTACCAAAAAAAAAATAACTTGACAGATAACACACTAGGCCAAGGTATCTCTTGAAACGATCTCAAACTCTGCTCAAACCACCAATGAGATACCTTATCTGAGGCTTACCAATTTGGTTACCATGACAATAGACTGAGAGGTACCACAGCCAAACATTTGTGGTAGTGTGTAGTGAGCCTTTTTTTACTAATACGTTAATAATAATTCATTAAAAGAATAAGACAACAATTAATAAACATTCTATTGTGTAGAAATTTATTTATTACAACGTAGACATAATACTTTCGTTTTAGACAAATTAGAAAGCAAGTTTCAGAAAAAAATTACGCAACAGGAGAGAATGCCACATGGTCGACATTTCACCTAGTGCCAGTGACGCTTGATTGTTTTTGTTTTTTTGGATGAGGGACAACTTTCACTGCCTATGCTTGAGAAGGTTTGAAGTTGTTGATGTTTATTTAGAAATAGAACACATAAAACATATGTCATCATGAGTACATGGAACACAAATAATAAATCTACCCCCTGAGCGGGAGCTGTGAGAAACCTGGAAATATTAATTTTTGCGTTATCGTGTATAGTGAAAATTGATTACTCTAACGGTCATTCCACTGGGTAACTATCATGTTAGGCCGTTGACTGTTATTGATAGGCGGTTATGGTGAGTTTCTATCAGAGCACGGGTCAGAAACCTATAATAGAAGGAGCCAATTATAAATTGTACATCATTTAAATCAACTCCAACCCCTGTTTTTATTTAATTTGCTATTGCAAAAAAGTGACATGCCGCCTTCGGAGTTGACTATAACTATCACATAGCGAGGACAGCAAAATAATTTAGCTGTAGTGTGCTGATATTTACATATTTTAGAAGTATTTGTATTGGCTAGCATGAACAAGCTTTACATTTTTAAACTGTCAAAAGGGGGGAGGGAGAAGCCTGGGCTCCCACGCCCCCCCCCCCGTTAATGGCCTTATCACTGACTCGCTTTGCACTAAACTCTGTTCTTCAAATTGTATAATTTCAACTTTCTCAGCATAAATGTCAAGCGTTGACAACCACAATTGTAGTCGAATTAATCGTTTCAGTAAATTTTAGTGTTTCTAAAGTCAACATACGTTTGAGTTTTCATTATTTTGTACGTTACCGTTATGCGGCTCCCGAAAATGTGTTTTTTTTTTAAATAGATTCTATAGTGCTAAAGTACCGTAGTCATCCTTCGAAGAATGAATTTCTTTTTTTTTTCTACTACAGAATGTGCATCTTTCTCTGCCTCGTCCAATTTTAAGTCACATGGATTTTACAGCAGGCCTATTCTGTGACGTTTGTATTCGTATTGACGTGCCTTCATATTAGACCACCACTACATAGTCTCAACAGTCCATACTTCAAGCACTTAAGTGTGAAATTGTTTTGTTGTAACTTTTGGCTATTTTTAATCATAATAGGCCTAATAAGACGTCGGTCATCTTTAGTTACATATTGTCTGTTTTGTCTTGAAAGAAAGGACCCCACCCCCTTCTTTTTTGCTTATAATAGACATTTACAGTACTGTTCTTTACATGGCATTACATAAGCTCATTATTTTACTAAGAATATTGGAGATTTTTTCTCATTCATGATCATAGCCGTCGAAAGAATGTTGCAAGTGGTCCGGCTCTTATAGTCAGAGCGGGGGGTGTGGAATAAACACATTTGGTTAGTAGTCAGAGGGCATTCACTCCAGCCCCACCATGGTTGTTGCAGCACTGAATGCCCGATGCTGTTCAGAGAGAGCAGCTTAGCTCGGCTAATCTGGTCGGCTAATCTGGTGGTAGCCGCTGTGTGTGCGCTGAACCGTGGAGATCTTTAAGTCCCCGGTTCAATTCCCATCGCTGCCTCTCCTTGTGTTTCAGCTAGAGGGCTGAAATACAAGTTACGAGATGAGACGTTTAAGCCGTCGGTCCCTTGTGCATTATGGCCCATGTGCACGTTAAAGAACGCAGTGCACTCTTCGGAAAAGAGTAGGGGATTGTCTCCCGGTGTACTGCCCAATCACCACCAGAAGGACCCCACTGGAAATTAGTCTTCTTCTAGACCTTTGTGGGCTATCCTTGGTGTTTACACCGAATAAATCAAATCCAATCCAACATTTAGAGCCGCTTGAAACAAAGATTTATAGTTAGTGAGGACTAGAGTTCATATTCTCCTCAGTCCCACTATGTTTGCGGCTGATGTGAGGAAATTTTTAAAATATGGCACCTAAATATAGCTAATCTATTCTCATAGAAATAATGTTGTATAATACTGTACATCGTACTTTTACTAAATTTATCTATATGAAAATAAACCATCCTGTTTCGGGATTCGTGGCCTGAGTATATCCCCAGCTGACTTCAGAGTTTGTTGATAATGTTCATGATAGATATTTTTTAAAGAGTATGACCTTACAGGGCATCATATTCTTACAAATAAAGGCATATGCCCTGTAGTCCTACTTTTAAAGAGGTTTCACAGAAAACCACCTAGGTTAAAAATGCTATAGCAAAGCATGTGGTAGTATTGACCAAATTACAATTCGTAGGACCATAGGTAGGACTACTCCCACTATTCCTCCACCGATTGACTGATTAACATTATGTGAAAGTTGGTACAATAATTATATAATTGGCAATTGGTCAGACTTAATCATGATGACTGAATTATAATAACAAATGGTATCATGCCCATTCTGCTAATTCATAATGCTTTTACCCAGATACCGATCTTCATAATCTAGACCAGACCTATATCCACCAACGTATATTTATTCACACATTGATCTCATGTACAGTATATTAACTGTCTCTTATACACATCTAGATGTGTATAAGAGACAGCTACTGTATTGTTTTTACAATTACCCATACAAAACAATCACCGAAAAAACAGCCAACTGTTATATGATGATTTTTAAATACTTTCAATTTTGAAAAATAATTAGAGGTTACCGGTATCGTTTTTCGGGTCCTCGGTCTTCGTTTTGTAGACACCCATATAGGTTGTCTATAAAACGAAGACCCTTAAAAATTTCAAAAACAGACGCCCAAAAACTTTCGTAATTTTGATTTTGTGACAGCCTGGCGTATTATCATCAAAATAAAAGAGAAAAAATAGGGGTCTTAGTTTTTCGGTCTTCGGTCTTCGGTTCTATAGACACCCGCCTCCCTCTCTCATCACTTTTCCAGTCTAGATAGGGTGATAATCTAATAGAAAAATGTATAGGGCCTTTTATCATCCCCAGCCAGAGGAAATTACTTTTACTTTTTTTTAAGGTATTTTAGTTTTAAAATTGTAAATTAATTGTAATAAGTAATAATAAAATTGTATTTACATAGCAAAGTATTATGCACTTGACACTGTGACTTGTAATTTTTAAAAAGAAATGTGCTGAGTTTTGGAATTTAAATTTTGAGTAGAATTAATTATTGGCTTAAAAAAAAAATTAAATTTTCCATTCAGTTAGTTGTGTATGTGTTTATTTTGTTATAGTTTATTTTCTGTCCTTTAAGTTATAGGCTACTGTACCAAAAAAAAAAAATAACTTGACAGATAACACACTAGGCCAAGGTATCTCTTGAAACGATCTCAAACTCTGCTCAAACCACCAATGAGATACCTTATCTGAGGCTTGCCAATTTGGTTACCATGACAATAGACTGAGAGGTACCACAGCCAAACATTTGTGGTAGTGTGTAGTGAACCTTTTTTTACTAATACGTTAATAATAATTCATTAAAAGAATAAGACAACAATTAATAAACATTCTATTGTGTAGAAATTTATTTATTACAACGTAGACATAATACTTTCGTTTTAGACAAATTAGAAAGCAAGTTTCAGAAAAAAATTACGCAACAGGAGAGAATGCCACATGGTCGACATTTCACCTAGTGCCAGTGACGCTTGATTGTTTTTGTTTTTTTGGATGAGGGACAACTTTCACTGCCTATGCTTGAGAAGGTTTGAAGTTGTTGATGTTTATTTAGAAATAGAACACATAAAACATATGTCATCATGAGTACATGGAACACAAATAATAAATCTACCCCCTGAGCGGGAGCTGTGATGTACCTGGAAATATTAATTTTTGCGTTATCGTGTATAGTGAAAATTGATTACTCTAACGGTCATTCCACTGGGTAACTATCAGGTTAGGCCGTTGACTGTTATTGATAGGCGGTTATGGTGAGTTTCTATCACAGCACGGGTCAGAAACCTATAATAGAAGGAGCCTATTATAAATTGTACAGCATTTAAATCAACTCCAAACCATGTTTTGATTTAATTTGCTATTGCAAAAAAGTGACATGCCGCCTTCGGAGTTGACTATAACTATCACATAGCGAGGACAGCAAAATAATTTAGCTATAGTGTGCTGATATTTACATATTTTAGAAGTATTTGTATTGGCTAGCATGAACAAGCTTTACAATTTTAAACTGTCAAAAGGGGGGAGGGAGAAGCCAGGGCTCCCAAGCCCCCCCCCCCTCTGAATCGTTAATGGCCTTATCACTGACTCGCTTTGCACTAAACTCTGTTCTTCAAATTGTATAATCTCAACTTTCTCAGCATAAATGTCAAGCGTTGACAACCACAATTGTAGTCGAAATCATCGTTTCAGTAAATTTTAGTGTTTCTAAAGTCAACATACGTTTGAGTTTTCATTATTTTGTACGTTACCGTTATGCGGCTCCCGAAAATGTGTTTTTTTTAAATAGATTCTATAGTGCTAAAGTACCGTAGTCATCCTTCGAAGAATGAATTTCTTTTTTTTTTCTACTACAGAATGTGCATCTTCCTCTGCCTCGTCCAATTTTAAGCCACATGGATTTTACATCAGGCCTATTCTGTGACGTTTTTATTCGTATTGACGTGCCTTCATATTAGACCACCACTACATAGTCTCAACAGTCCATACTTCAAGCACTTAAGTGTGAAATTGTTTTGTTGTAACTTTTGGCTATTTTTAATCATAATAGGCCTAATAAGACGTCGGTCATCTTTAGTTACATATTGTCTGTTTTGTCTTGAAAGAAAGGACCCCACCCCTTCTTTTTTGCTTATAATAGACATTTACAGTACTTTCTTTACATAGCATTACATAAGCTCATTATTTTACTAAGAATATTGAAGATTTTTTCTCATTCATGATCATAGCCGTCGAAAGAATGTTGCAAGTGGTCCGGCTCTTATAGTCAGAGCGGGGGGTGTGGAATAAACACATTTGGTTAATAGTCAGAGGGCATTCACTCCAGCCCCACCATGGTTGTTGCAGCAATGAATGCCCGATGCTGTTCAGAGAGAGCAGCTTAGCTCGGCTAATATGGTCGGCTAATCTGGTGGTAGCCGCTGTGTGTGCGCTGAACCGTGGAGATCTTTAAGTCCCCGGTTCAATTCCCATCGCTGCCTCTCCTTGTGTTTCAGCTAGAGGGCTGAAATACAAGTTACTAGATGAGACGTTTAAGCCGTTGGTCCCTTGTGCATTATGGCCCATGTGCACGTTAAAGAACGCAGTGCACTCTTCGGAAAAGAGTAGGGGATTGTCTCCCGGTGTACTGCCCAATCACCACCAGAAGGACCCCACTGGAAATAAGTCTTCTTCTAGACTTTCGTGGGCTATCCTTGGTGTTTACACCGAATAAATCCAATCCAATCTAACATTTAGAGCCGCTTGAAACAAAGATTTATAGTTAGTGAGCACTAGAGTTCATATTCTCCTCAGTCCCACTATGTTTGCGGCTGTTGTGAGCAAATTCTTAAAATATGGCACCTAAATATAGCTAATCTATTCTCATAGAAATAATGTTGTATAATACTGTACATCGTACTTTTACTAAATGTATCTATATTAAAATAAACCATCCTGGTTCGGGTTTCGTGGCCTGAGTATATCCCCAGCTGACTTCAGAGTTTGTTGATAATGTTCATGAGGAATATTTTTTAAAGAGTATGACCTTACAGGGCATCATATTCTTAAAAATAAAGGCATATGCCCTGTAGGCCTACTTCTAAAGAGGTTGCACAGAAAATCACTTAGGTTAAAAATGCTATAGCAAAGCATGTGGTAGTATTGACCAAATTACAATTCGTAGGACCATAGGTAGGACTACTCCCACTATTCATCCACCGATTGACTGATTGACATTATGTGAAAGTTGGTACAATAATTATATAATTGGCAATTGGTCACACTTAATCATGATGACTTAATTATAATAACAAATGTTATCATGCCCATTCTGCTAATTCATAATGCTTTTACCCAGATACCGATTTTCATAATCTAGACCGGACCTATATCCACCAACGTATATTTATTCATACATTGATCTCATGTACAGCATATTAATATATGGATAGAGTTAATTTGTACATACGATACAATATTTATTACGTCCAAATGGAAATTCATTGGCACGTGTAAAGTTAATTCCTGTCAGCAAAATGAAATAAACCCAGGCCCGTAGGGGGGGGGGGGGGGGTTAAGCGGGTTATGACGAACCACCCAAAAAAATGGAGAAGATCCGCATTTAAAAATGAAAAATTGATATCCATAGATATATTTGTAATGTCCTCCAGAGTACCGGAGATCATACAAGCCAAAGGGTCCACTTTCCGCTGAAACGAACCTCCCACAAATTAAATCACGATACGGGCCTGCAACCTAACCAAATGCATTCTAAGGATGTTACTCCAATAAGGTCTTAATGCGAATCCATACCCTAACAGAATTATGCATTCTGGAGAGGGGAAGGTGGGTAAGATGGGGTATATTTTTATATTGTTAATTTTGATGGTTATATTTATGCTTTATATACCGACCCGGAAAAAATGGCCCCGGAAAAAATGGCCCCGGAAAAAATGGCCCTGGAAAAATTGCCCCGGTAAAATTGGCCCCATATGACAGGTAGGTAAAAATGGCCCCAATAATCAAATTCTAAATTAAAACTGATTTTCGTGAGTCATTATATGCATTTTTTTAATCTTAACTAATTTAGTTTTTAAAAGGAATCTCCCCAATAATCAAATTCTGTATTAAAACTGATTTTCTTGAGTCAATATATTTATTTTTATATCTTTAATAATTTAGTTTTTAAAAGGAATCTAACATCAAACAAATTGCCATTTACATTTTACTTTTTGCAAGAATTAATATTCAATGATAACATATTGAAAGATGAATAAAAAGCCATGAATTACACTTTTTATTTTTTTTTTTTTTTCATTTAAATGTTAAAAAATAGCAACAATATAATCAATAAATCAACATAAATCATGCATTTTCTAATACTAAAATAATTTACTTGTGGCCGATTTCACGAAAGCGGAATCACAATTTTCCAGAAATTCAATCTGTGTATTGGTAAACCCCACAAACAGTGAGTTAGTATGAACATCAAATTATTATTATTTTTCTTTTAAGAAAAAGAGAGTGCTACAATCATAATTAGATGGGGTTTGCAGTGTGTTTAGAGGTTTGTGGTGTATTTGCAAGTATTTTTTCATAAAAAAATCTAAATTTTAACCAAAAACTAGTTATGAATGTATTTAATTTTCTTATTGATATACCAAGTCAGTCAATCACAATTGAATTGTTTAATTTTTTACAGTGTGTTTTGGGAGGTTTGTGGGATTTAGCAATACCACTTAATCCTACCATAATCACCCTACCCTAACAATCACACGCCATTTTAATTCTTAGCATAATTGCCATACATAACTATACATAATTCTAAGCCAGTAGTAGGCACTTGGATTTAGTTAGTGATGAGTCAAAACCAAGTATGCAACTAAATTATTTGCTTAAATAAATGTATTCCTAATTATTCAGTTTACTAAAAGCAACACTTCTTTGAATAAACTCTAAGCAGACAATTTATTGCTAAGTTTGCGAGAAAGTAAGCCTCTCCTTTTTCCCATACATGAACTTGTGATTCAAACACACAATTGATCCACATCCTTTAAGTACTGTTTAGTTGCATTGTTTATAAGATGTAAAGTTAATTCATTTGATATTTAACAAAAGTGAAGTTGTGGTTATCTATGAGTTGCATATTTTGGCAGTTGAAGTACTGTATACTGTATGTCATTCCTCTACTTTGTTAGTGAAATAACGTTTTTAAAACTTTTATTTGTACTATCAAAAAATGTTATTCAATGGCCATTGTTTTTCGATTATCTCTCAGAACATTATTTGCATCTGCTGTAATTGTTAAAAAACAAATGCTTTTCAAGTCATAAAAAAAAATCACATATTGATCTCAGTTCAAAGGAAAAAAATAAAATTTATTTCTAAATTTACAATTTTCACCTATAAACCTCTTAATTTCACAAAAGAGTGGGTTCTTTTCCAAACAAATACATCCTGCCTAATATTGTGTGTTTAGATTACATCGTTTGCTTTAAACTGAGATGATTTTAGATACTATTTCTGTATAAACTAATTTTTTTTTTCATATTACTGTAAACCTAATGGGTTTTGATAAATTTACTCTGCACTACGGAATTTCCAATAAAAAAATAGAAAATTAATTAAAAAGACCATAGATTAAAAATAAGTAAGGCGTAACATATTTTTAATCTCTGTTAAAGCATAACAAAATACATAATAAAATTTTGTAAATCAAATTATTATTTGTGGCTTTTATTTATTAAAGGGGGGGGGGTGCGAGGATGAAATAATTAATTTTTAATTTAAAATAGAGGGATGGGCGACCACAACGACGGTGACGGCACTCGATTTAGGAGCGCGGTATTCGAAAACGAGGCTCGTGAACTGGGTCCCAAAAAAAAAACTGGTGCTACAGGATTTTGAGCTAGTGTTATAAGATAGGGAATTTCCAAAAAAGTACCGACTTTCAAAGGCTTGCATTCGGTAACCCCAAAAAAAAATCGTGTCAAATTTTAGATATTTCAATGTAAATTTGGCCGTTCTTTTCATTTATATGGGTTTTCACTTATGAAAATGCCTCAATTATGTGTAAAATAACGATTTGCCCCAGTTTTTATTTCGGAAAATTGCACTAAACAGGGAGTCAGCTGATTCACTCAACCGTAACGAGCTGGTAACGACATTAGCCAACTGATGAGAATGGTCGTCGCGAGCGGAAAATTGAAAAATTAGGACTGGCGAAAATATTCAATAATAATAGTAAAATAAGTCGAAGGCATTTTTGAGAATCTTTCAAAAATATATGTTTGCTGGTTTGGATAAGGAAGTCTTGGAAGTGGTAATCTTAATAGTGGCGTTAAATAGGTTTGTTTAATACCAACTTGTCTTACCTGTGTAGGCATAGCCTAGCATTTAGTGCAGTACTGTATATATGTAGAGAATACGGAATACTAACTGCCTGGCGCGACCTAGGCCTAGGCATATACAAACTATAATAATAATATTTCAAACATTAGACAAACAATCAACACTATTTTAAATAAAGTGCATTAATTTACATGTTAATTATTAGATCCATGAAACTATCTAGGACCTACTACTACTACTACAGGCATTACTAAAATACCAGTTTATTCGTCGTGGAGTGTGGATGATGCCTTGAAAGCTAGCTCAAATTTGCGCGGAAAATGGCTTGGAAAAATTTGTACAGAACTTAACTTCTGCATAATACATTGGCAATGGTTATATACAGTATTCAGATTAGTTCAAAGACTAATTTTCGGCAATCTTATCGGAAATATAACCACCCGCCTTAGGCGTGGCCCTGATTGTTCCATGCTGGATCAAAAACTAGTAGAGGGTCAAATGTCCAGCCATTTTGATGGTCAAAATACAGGGGAATTATTATTACTGTACATTAGAAAAGATTGAGAAACAAGATAGTCTATTATACATATAT
>NW_022745885.1:317837-322882 GCF_011630105.1 Anneissia japonica
ATTTTATATTAACTGTGAGAAAATACACTTGTAATAAATTATTTGCAATGTACAAGGATGATAAATTGTTTCAAAATATTTATTTAATAACACCAGTAGTCTTGAATTTACTGTATGTACAACAATAAATAAGTGAAGCACCAAAAATATGGATGTTGAATATCATCATGAAAGAAGAAATCTTAGCTATGGTAAATAATACAAGACAATCAGACATGATAAATAGAGCAGTGCAGTTAAACTTGCCTAAGACTACTAATAATATACTCTAAGAATTTCTAAGTCGATCTAATTTTACATGCCGAATTGTTGTGTTTTCCATTACCGTAAGTGCAAGTCAAATAATTTCTCAATGGCATTTTGGATATGACATAGGCAAGTTCAACTACTGTATTTTAAAATACTAAACAAAAAATGGTGTACAGCAAAAAAATTTAAGCTTTTTCTTAAATTCCAATACCAAACTGATCAGCATGCAGACTTAGGCATAATCCAGACATTAAAAAAATAAGCAGTTTCATAGAATAACTTTACACAAGACTGTACAAAGCCATATATTAAAATAGTTGTTCCTGTATATATTGAGCCACATTTTCATACTGTACTATCAACTTCGCACATTACATATTTCAAAATGAATCCTCACAATTTGTTTTCTAAATCTGGGTCACATATTTGCTTCAAAAGGATTACTATTGAATGGGATTATAATACCATTTAATAATATTAAAGATATTTTGCAAGTGAAACAGGTACAGTAATACTGGTACAGTATTTATTTATTTAATTATAAATTTGGCATGCAATATAAACCAGATGCGTAAAAAACAAAAACTTAAGTGTGTGGCGTTTCAGTATATCTTCAGATAAAAAAATCACTAGATAAATCATTTTAATTTAATTCTTTGGAAATATTTTGGATTCAATCACTTGCTGCAGAGCTCTGAGCATCGCCACCTTCTGCTAACCATGGATTGGACATGTCCATTTCATCATGTCCACACAGATGGAATTGTTTGCATCACATCCATCTGAGCCAGTCATTTGCTCCTATTGAGGAATAAATACAGTAGTTACAATAATGCAAAACCAGGTTTGTTAAAAATCAAAAATGTTATCAAACATTGGCATTTGCTGCTTTATCAATAACATACCATACTGAGATGTGTATGTACTAATCTGAAAAGACATTCATCAATTGACAGTATGTTCAGATTTTTTAATTACTTGATTGAAGCCTTCCTGTCGGCTAGTGTGTAATGTATTATTATTTTTTCTTAATAAAACTGACACACCATGCTGATATTTTTTTACCATTCCAATATATTTGTTTCATGTACTCTGGCTGAACAGTGATGAGATATTCACTTAATTTACTTTTGCTCACCTTAAATTGTGTGTATAGCTTTCATTACAAGTTTCAGCAAACAACCAGAGTGTTTCTTGCTAACGTCTTGCTGGGTGCTTGTATGCTTTGTACCACCTTCTTTCGTAGATGCCAATGTTGGGTGGTTGTACTCATGGCAAATGTTGTGGCGACTGGCAAATACCTATGTGAGGAGAGTGTCATGTTTCGGCCTATCACATATCTTTTCCTATAAAAATATATATGTATAATATTTTATTTGAATTCCACATTTCAACAACAGCTGAAAGTTAGGTTTGAAGTAACATATGCATCATGTTATTATTTAATGGGGCGTTATTGTTTTATAGCCTAGCTTCTAGGCCTACGTGTATATCAATAATAATCTTATTGTTACAGGAATTGGTGTTGGCTCTGATGATATACTGTAGTGTTATAGCACATCACCTTTATTTAGACAGTGCATTTTTTTGACATTTAGGCCTAGGCCTAGACAGTTTTTCATAGGACCAGGCCTATAGTATACTATTATTAGTAGGCCTAGGGGCCTAGGTCTATTATTATGGTGGAAAAAAATGCACTAGCACAATTAATGTGACAAAGATGGCATGGCATGTCTAGGCTAGGCTAGTAGTAGAAACCTACTATCTTTACCGTCAGCTGGAAGTCTGCGTGCGAAGTCACCTGCTGCGGGACTGGAGCCGGACAGGAGTGCGCTACTGCTGCTGGGTAGACACTGACTGTGCTAATCCTAGGCATAGGCCTAATTATAAACAAACAAGTCAAGTCATCGGACTGATATACGTTTATTAATTCAATTGAATTATTCCTACATGATTGAATTGACGTTGACTAAACCGTCTCTCTGTAACTGCGTACGTAAACGATCACAAAAACTCACGACTTCACACTAGTGTACTGTATCTAGGCCAGTCGCTCGATCGTCGGGGCGATTTTTCGATCAGCTGCTCGCCAAAAATTAATTGACAAACTTGTCTTGAATATTAATGAGTTGGTTAGAAAATGCTACCAAGCTACTGAAAAAAGTGATCAGCCTCGTTTTCACTTGATTTTCCTGTCTCATCATATCATGTTTTGTTTCTGTAATTATCCTTACAACTCAACATTTTGAATTTTTTTAAGTATTTTTCCCGAACTCAGGAAAGGTTAAATAAGCAATATATGTCCACTTGTCTCATCCCCGCACCCCCCCCCCACCTTTAAATCAATTATCAATTAAGAAAATAATCTCAAAAAAAAAAAAATTAATGACAAGAAAAATCGACGTTTCGGGTCCATCATGGAACCACTCTCAAGATCAAGTAAATTGAAAAGACTAAAAACAAAAATACCAAGCAGTGACCGGAAGTAAGTAATTAATTTACATATCAATAGGACCTTGTGTGGAGCTACAGTGGAGCTAAGCAATAATTAGCCCTTCTTAGCAGATTAACTAGATAAACAGTTTGGCTTTGACTGAATCAGTTTGTTTGTTAAGTGTAGGTTTTTATGTTGATTTATTAATTAAATTTTTGCTACAGGGTATTTTACAGCATTTATTTTTTTTTTCTTGAATAAATTCTTGCTTACACAGTATTAATTTTAAATATTTGAAGATTTAAAAAAAATATATCATTTCTATTGACGAATTTTTCATTGGGGCCATTTTTACCTACCTGTCATATGGGGCCATTTTTACCAGGGCCATTTTTTCTGGGGCCATTTTTCCAGGGCCATTTTTCCGGGGCCATTCTTACCTACATTCGCCGACCATAGCTTTAGAAAACTATTAAACATAATATTTCGACCTGACCTCAGGTCCTCCCCAGTATGACTGATTAACATTATGTCAAAATTGGCACAATGTTATCTAATTGGAAATTGTTCGGACTTAATCACGATGAACTATAAAGGGTATTATCGAGCCTACAAAGGAATGTAGGTAAGAATGGTCCCGGGGAAAATGTGCCAATTTTGACATAATGTTAATCAGTCATACTGGGGAGGACCTGAGAGGTCAGGTCGAAATATTATTTTTAATAGTTTTCTAAAGCTATGATCGGCAAGTTTGGCTCAATTGACCCAAGTCTGGGTCGTGAGTGAATTATTAGGGTGGCACCTGGTTCTCAAAAAATATATAATATAGAAAGTCTTAAAAGTTAAATAATGTGATAAAATGTAGCTATTGCCTTAAACTTGCGCCGGCAATATACTATAACCCCAGTCAAACCGCTGCACAGTGGGCCAGGGCGAAATCAAAGTGTGCCAAAAGTCCATTTTGGTGACTATTGCTTTTACACTCTTTTTACATGATTGAAGAAGGGTATACCCTGGTGAGTCTATCCTGAAAATATTTTACATTTAAACGTATTTTAAGGGTGGTATTTTTCAACAAATGTCGGAAATTTCTCTATAAATATTTCAAATGCTATAATTGACTCTATTATATCAAAACACGATTTTTTTCTTACAGAAAATTAGAAATTACTTCAAAATAAACACGTTTCTTGTATATAAATTGGGGAACACAAATATATGTTTTTTGTTTAAATTTGAAGGTTGCATCAATAATAAATCGATGTTTAAACGAGAGAAAACATAATTAAAAATCTATTTTTAGAAAAATTATGAGAGAGTAATTTTTGATTCATGTGGATTCATGCTTTCATTTTTACATCACTAACTTCAGTATAGCCTTAGCTTTATGGTGGTACCAAATTTAGCTGCTACTTTCTGCAACTACGCAAGCTAGACGCACTTTATCATTCTTGTTTTCGTACATTTGAGACACGATTTAATGAGCAAACCGCAATCAGGGATGTACGCGCGTCTACTCAATCAGTTCATGCCAACAAAGCGTGGGAAAAGCACTTCAAAAATTGACAAACTGCTCGAGATTTAATAGTAGCAAATCTTCTAATATTGTGTTGCTGTTTAGAATACTTTATTAAATTTCGAGCAGTCTAATAATCCAAATATCATATATCATAATGAAGATGATATCTACAAGCAGGCCTATATCTAGGCGTCAATTGTTTTTAACATTATTCAAAGACATCCAAGACTTTGAAAAGCTTCCTGTTTCAACTTAAGGAGAGGTGAGCTACTAGGCGAGTAGTAACGAACTTCCTAGTAAACAATAATACGTTATGATAGCGTGACAATAACATTACAGTAGTGTGTTGAAAACTTTATTTTGTAGAACCATAAATACGTACTGAACATAATCTTTTGCACGTTCCTACAACGTTGTGTACACGTTATTTTGTGATATACCTAACCACAACATTCGCCAAGAACGTTATAAAAACGTAAACACGCATTTGCTGGGTTTCTAAAAACACCTCGTGGCTTGACATTTTCTGATGAAGTTATTAATTTTTTGACACAGAACAGAGGTATTCTTCACACCAGCAGAAAACCGACAAGATACATAAAAACAACAAAGAACCGGGACGCCTATCCAAGTATGGAAGGATCTTTACAGAGAGTTCCCACAAGGGTAAAGTACAAGAGATGTTGACATAAAATGTACGCACTGAACTTCTTTGCAGCATTGCAATGGGTGTTCAAGAAGAATCGATGTTAGAGTCTATTAATATGTAGAAAATACATACATTTTATTTCTCCCCAACGAATTGTAGTTTATCTCCCCATCGCCGGGGGGGGGGGGCGAGGG
>NW_022745885.1:322906-326885 GCF_011630105.1 Anneissia japonica
CCTCTCCGTCTGGCGTCACCCCTGAGGCGCAAACCCAAATCGTCCACGACAGATGAAACATTGTCCATCTCTGTAGCTCCATAGTAAAATGAGACGCCTCCTCACACCAAGCTAAGAGTTGCAAAAAAGCATTGCTATCCTGGTGGTACAGTATACCTGTCAAAGAGGACAGCAAAAGTTCCTCTTCAAAGCCTTCTCGCTCACACTGCACTGAGAATTATCAAAATACATAAACCGACCATTATCGATACTTTTAAAATATAGGCCTAATATTATGATTGAGGACTGAATTATTATATCATGACATTGGTGTAGGACTAGCGGCTGAGAATTCCATGGAATCGCAGATGCAAACACATTTTACATTTTAAAAATGTCAAATTAGGTTTTCTAGTATGAATTTGATTTCGATTTCGATTTATTAAAAAAAAAACATTTATATATTCACTGTAAGATTAACAATAGAAATGTTAATATTTACCTATGCCTAAAACACTTTTGGCCCCGTCTAAACAGAAAATTTTATTTTGATGACGTCATAAAAAATACAAAAAAGTTTCCCACAGAAATTCTTTTGTCCCAAACATCCTTATACATTTAAACAATCATTATTTTGGTGTTACAATGGAAACTGACATCGTCCAATCAGAAAACAGTACAAAGATGACGTCATATGGAATTGAAAATGCTTTTATTGAATTCTACGGGTATGCAAACCTCTAGATGAGTCTAATATTCGCTTAGATTAGCTTCTGTAATGAGTAATTAATGTCGGCAGTGCAGCTAAGGTATAGACCCAAACGAAACGTTCGACCAGCTTAGGTAGGGCCTAAACTAGTCCCACGACCACGAATGATTTCAGAGCCAAACCAAGAATTCGTAAGAATTTAGTAGGACGCGTTAAGAATGACAAAATATTCTCTGTATCTACTGAAACCGAGCCACGTAGCTTGTATTCCACTATTTGCATTCACAAATGGGCTGTGTATATATATTGCCTTGGTTTGGCTCTGAAATCATCCGTGGTCGTGGGACTAGTTTGGGCCCTACCTAAGCTGGTCGAACGTTTCGTTTGGGTCTATACCTTAGCTGCACTGATGAGGTCTGGAAGGCCGAAACGGATCCGTCTGCAGATATGGGATTCCTTCCAGTGGATGCTTAGTTTATTTTGTCATTCTGATCGGATACAATTTATTTTATAATGTAAAGCGCATAAAGGTTAGTCTACAATATGCGCTATACAAGTCGACAAAAGTATTATTATTATATTATTCCTCCATAGCTGAACAGTCTTTGTGTTTCAAAATACACAAACTATTTGTTAAAGTATTGCAATAAAGTTTTACATTCACTTCACATCCTCGGCTTCTTATGTGTCTACTATTGAGGGCATACGCTTTAATGCTTACTAAATTAATTAGTAGGCCTATCCATTATGGAATCAAAACATGACAAAGATTCTAGCAACCAATGTCAGAATTAACACAATCAGATTGAACTACGGAAATCAACATCATGAAAATAAAACTGACAAGCTGCTTTAGGTAAATACTTAATTGAATCAGGATATGCTTATCAATTATATTGTTGTTACGAGAGACACTATACAATACTTCGATATAACCTCTATTAAGGGGACACCTTCTCCAGACTGCTCAGTTGGGGTTCTACCCATATTCAGGAGACACAAACCAGAAGCGTGAAATTGTACCCTTATTGTGGGTGCTGGTATAATGTTTTAACAATTATAACATTTTATATGTATTGACCTAAAACGAGTTACAGAGAATTATAACTAACTAATATATTCCTATCAATCGACGGTTTTTACCGGGCTGACCAAGCCGTCGTACCGGGCTGGGTAAGAAGAGGAAAGAAAGAGAGAGGGAGATGGTGGGAAAGAGTAAGAATGGGAAAAGAAAAGGAAATGGAAATAATGAAATGCTTATATTTAGTTAGGCCCTATTTCGTATCGTTTTGTATATTGGGTGTGGGGTGAGGGGAGTATATTACACCGGGTCATATTATTAACCGGGAAAATTATTACCACTGTTCCCCACCACGCCCTTCCCCTTACTTGTTACTTGTATATAGCGCCTTTCTTTAGAGTTACGAAGCGCTAAAACGGAAGCGCTAGTATATTTTTCAATACAATACCGTATTGCAACTAAATTTTCGAAGTTACACTTTGGATTCGCGTGAATACATTCGCCTAGTAGAAAACCAGATTTACGGACGATCCGCACATGACCTTAAGTGATTCACGTTGAACACCCCCGTGGGCTACCCTCCATGGCTACCGCCCTTGGCTTTCTGGTAACTTGTATATAGCCTGACTTTCTGCTCTATCTTTTATCCCTGAGTTTTAAATATGATGGCTTTGTCAGTACATAACAATGGCTTCAATTTCAGCACAGGCCTATATATAATAATTTGGCCAATATGTTTTTTTTATATAGGCCTAGTCTAGCATTCCAAGTCTGAAAGTGTATTTTTTTTCCAGTAATTTTATTTTATACTAGTGTTCAAAAACGCCTTTACATAGGACAATCAATGAAACTTGAAAAGGAATATAAATGGAATATTTATCGAAAAATAAAGCGATTCTTTACTCACAAAGTTTTAGTTGAATTAGTTGTGTTAACACCAAAACTTTATTCTGTACCATTTTTAGATTCAGAATAACTTTCTTTGGAATTAAAATTACATTTTGACAAAAGCATTGTACAATTATTAAATTTAATAATAGGCCTGTTAGTGCGATGGTAGGCTTTTCGGCAGAAAGTTGATCAATCCGGCTTCCCAGGGATAATATAATCCTCAAGTTGGCACACAGGTTCATATTGGCAGTGTTCCGATACTTGGAATTAGATATGTATGGATTGAAAATCCAGTCTCGCACATCTGCGTTGTCGAGAACGGCATTAGAAACTTTGTCGCAACCTGTGTGATATGCCTGAATGCTCATTTTCAACTTTTACCTAAAACTTTGCCAATGACTCCAGTTTAAATTAATCAGAACACAGGAATGTATTCGCAATGTAAATACCAAGCTAACTCACATGCATCGGGGCTCGGTTGTCGGCACTTTAGTTTGTGGGCATCAATTGTTATTTTTATCTGAAGTGATTGCGCAACCTATCAAAATTTCATCGCGACCCAAACATTGGGTCGCAATAACCCATAGGTTGCGGAACGGAGGTGTAATCTATTTGTTGTTGTTATTATAATTTAAAAGAAGAGAGACCACATGGCTGTACAATTTGTGGACCTGGTCCACTGAACCTTAAAATTACTTGAAAAATACATAAAAATAAAGTAAAAAGTTGTTTCTTTCATTCATTCAATCATTCATTCTTTATTCAGCCATAACATAAACAAGTGTACACAATAAAATAAAATGAGATTTAACAAATACTTAAATATAACCTAAGTTGGCTAGGATTAACTATAGTGCGGAAAACACTCTGGCTCTGGCCTGTTTGTTTTTAGCCCGGTCTTGGGATTTCTTCATATATTTTATTTCTCTCTCACTCTCTCTCTCTCTCTCTCTCTCTTTGAGACACTAATGACTTTGGGATCGAAAGAAAAGTCTACTTATCAATCTAATTTAATAATGGTCCGCAATCTTATGGCCTATGAATCCAAGAAAAACAACACACTATTTTCATTTAACGTTGCTTTCACACTCTTAGTGTGCCGCGCGTATTATTACAATATTGGGTTTACTTTATTAGCGTTGCTTTTTGTTCCCAAAAACCTTGGCCGGTGTCGCTTGCACTCTTTTGCGTTTCCGCTTGGTTGATGTTCCCACGCAACAGATGAAATAACGACATAAAAACAACCATTATAATTTTGAAAATGCCCATATTACTCCAGCTTTGTTTTTTTGTTTTTTTGTTTTTTTTTTCTTGCTTTTGTCATCATTTTAAAATGTGCTTTGTAAAATGTTTGAGTAAATAATCTACTTCCCAATGAC
>NW_022745885.1:329535-339087 GCF_011630105.1 Anneissia japonica
AAACAAAAAATATCATCAACATATTACGTCTATAAAATAAGACGCTGGGACCTTTGTACTGTTCAAGCCATATCTTTTCATGGTGTCCCATGAAGAGATTTGCCAGAACAGGGGCTAAAGGGGAACCCATGGATACCCCGTCAATCTGATCATAAACGGAACCTTTGAACAAAAAATGTGTTTGGGAAGTGGCAAAAATAAACAATTTCTTGAGTTCAGGGTTAGTAATTAGGCTACTAGTTGCTCTATCATACTAGGTCCGCATTGAGTGTATTTTTACTCGCTATTATTTTTTATCTGTACCACCTGATGAAGGGCGATGCCCGAAAACGTTTGTGTTTTTTACCATTAAAAGTTACGTTTCGCCGGTTGGGGCTTCATCAGTGGACTAACATCGTATGTTACAAAGCAACGTATATAATAAAGGCCTGTTACGGTCGAATGACTATGCATTGACCACTACTATTTGTCCTACACATCTATCAGTATGTGTGTGAGTAATATTAATTAAATGTGTGTGATCATGTATATTCCTATATATGTTTATGTATGAGGTATAAAAAGATATTATTATTATTATTATTATTATTATTATTATTATTATTATTATTATTAATAATAATAAAATTCAAAAATATGACGATACTTTTGAGAACGATCATTTCAGGCAATGCCTGAACAATTTAATAAGGCCTAGCCATTGCTAGGCCTTACGCTACATACATGTTTCGACAGATCCTACAGTCATCATCAGTGTACAGAGACTCCATATAGGCAATCTTATTTAAACGAAGTGAAGTTTGTAATACGTCAATCTATACGTAATTCAACCGTATCAACCGTTGTGAATACCAAGATCATGAATAAAAACATTGTATAATTAATGGTAGACGGAATGAAGTAAAATCAGAATGACAAAGTTAAATTAACATGGTAAAGTTGTTTGTTGAGTGAGGGCTGCTCCCATTGAATATGTAATGCCTCCTTTATTTTAAGATGATGAATTGATGGGGCGGAGTCAAGAATTCGGAAACAGTCCTCACTACAAGTTTGCATGCATTTGCGTGAATTCTTAAGGTGTTTTAATATGTGAGAGTTCCTATACATTGCCAATTGCTCGCGCATGCGTGTTGAGAAGTGTCGGCTAGTTTCTCCGACATAGCTGGCATTACAGTCAGCACACACACATTTATATACAACACGAGAGCGGAGACCGGCAGGGACGGGATCCTTCACTGAAAACAAATTTTTGATTTTGAATGAAGAAAAAAAAAACCCAACTTAAATTCAAAATCATTACATAATTGCTTAGAAAGGAAACGAATTTTATGAGAGGCAATCTTAGAAAAAGGGCCGATATATGGAATGTTGAAATAAAGGGTGGTGGTGGGTGTGGTATCTCTAATGGCCTCAGGTGGTTTTGAACGTTTATTGGGGGAGCATACAGAATCAAGATATTTCGAAATTATTTTATTGATAATGTGTAGCTGAAAGCTATTTTTCCTTAGGATGGATATTAAGGCTTTAAGGTCTTCATGAAAACCCATCCAGCTACAATTAATTTTGAATGTCCTGTCAACTAGCGTCCGAACCAGTCCGAGTTTGTAATTGAATGAACAAAAACTAAAATAATTAGTGAGGAGCCCAGTAAATGTAGGTTTCCGGAAGACAGAAGTAGATGCTAGCCCGTGTTTTGATTTGGAAATTAACACATCCAGGAAAGGAAGTTTTTGTTCAACCTGTTTCTCAAAGGTAAACTTGATGTTAGGGTGACGTGAATAAGGATATTCAAACAATATAGAAACGTCCTCCTCATTGCGGAATAAACAAAAAATATCATCAACATAACGTCTATAAAATAAGACGCTGGAACCTTTGTACTGTTCAAGCCATATCTTTTCATGGTGTCCCATGAAGAGATTTGCCAGAACAGGGGCTAAAGGGGAACCCATGGATACCCCGTCAATCTGATCATAAACGGAACCTTTGAACAAAAAATGTGTTTGGGAAGTGGCAAAAATAAACAATTTCTTGAGTTCAGGGTTAGTAATTTTAAGGTTATTATCGAGAGTATAATCAACTGCAAGGTTTATAGACTCGTCTAATGGGATATTGGTAAATAGACTTTGTACATAAAATGAAACCATGAACTTATAACTAGAAATTGCATAAAATGTTCTTCGAACAAAATTATTTATGCGAGTCAAGTGAAAATAATGAATAATAAAAATATAACAAATACTATGAGACACGCCCCATTGTCTATATTAGAACAGCGTTGGTACCGTGAACAATAGTGTTTTGCTGCAGTGACATCTCGCTGCTGGCGACACGCTGCTGCTGGCGATGACTCGCTGCTGGCGAATCGATCTGCGCACGTGTATAAAATGGTATTTATTTCCGAAAACACTATGCCAGTCTACAACAAGCGTCGTCTAAGTGTAATAATTAGCACGTTGAAATAGGCTAGTAAATAAGTTTAACTGGGTTCGTAAATAATATTGGCCTCAAAATATTGTGGCTGAGACATGAGCCGATTAAACGTAGAAATAGGAAACCTAGAAATATAGTAAAAACGCCGTTGGTACGAGCAGGTTAGTCTACAAACGTCGCCTAAAGTAATTGATTTTACCCGGCAGAACGAAAGAAGGAAACTCCGCTTTTCAGTTGTCTTAGGCGCAGGTTTTTTGACAAACAATGACCTTTCCAAGGTCAAATTGCTGTCAAGAATATGAATTGGCTGCTTCGCAGCAATTAAGGGGTGCATTTTGAATCTCATTAACAAACGTAAAGGTACGGTATCTCTTACAATAAAATCTAATGGTAAGTGTGGTTGCAAAATATTGCAAAGAAATTTCGCCAGTTTATAGTTGTAAGTGCCAATAGATGACACAATAGGTCTGAATGGGGGTGCAACATCGTCTGGTCTGTACTTGTGCATTTTTGGGAGACCATAAATTCTGGCAGGCAGTGAACCAGTGGGGTATATGGAGTCGTATGTGTCCTTATTATTATTATTGTTATTATTATTATAATTATTACAATCTATAACAATTATTAACAATCATACGTTAATTAAAAATAATTGATATGATAATGCAATTATTAATAACCTTTGGATTGTCACTTACAACGTTTTAAGACTAATCAAACCACTAAATACACCTTGGTTTAGTTCAGTTATTCGGTTATGACGTAAAATTATCGATATCGTTATTGTGAAGCGCGGAGAGGTTAGTGTACAATATGCGCTATATAACTCGACAATTATTATTATTATTATTATTATTATTATTATTATTATTATTATTATTATTATTATTATTATTATTACAATTTATAACAAGTATTAACAATCATACATTAATTAAAAATAATTGATATGATAATGCAATCATTCATAACCTTTGGATTGTCACTTACAATGTTTGAAGACTAGTCAAACCACTGAATACACCTTGGTTTAGTTCAGTTATTTGGTTACGACTTAAAACCCTTCAAAAAAAAAATAAAGAATATTATTAATAAGCAAAAGTAAACTATAAATTAATACCGTTGCCATTAAATAACTAATGAAGTGTATATTGATGTTTGAGATGGCTATCGTTACAGTTGTTGATATCTTTAGTGTCATCATTATTGCTATCGTATTACAATCACCTTAAATTATCGATATCGTTATTGTAAAGCGCATAGAGGTTAGTCTACAATATGCGCTATATAAGTCGACAATTATTAATATTATTATTATTATTATTATTATTATTAATATTATTATTATTATTATTATTATTATTATTATTGTTAAATTGATTTAATAAAAAAAAGCACCATGATTTTAATCATTATTAAACATTATTTAATATTGTTTTAACCGATAATTGAGCTGTAATCAGCATGTAACCGGCAATATATTGCTCTTTTCACATGCATATAGGGCCTAAATTGATTGCGATCATTATTTTAATTGAAATAGGTATTGTGTGAACAGGATAAATGGGGTGAAATTTATTACTTGTAATTGTTTGTATGGAATCAATCGTCATTGCACCGATAATAGATATGATTTTCACAATCTTTTTATTTAATTAGCCTACTCGTCATGTGGTCCATCACGATATTCAGTTAAATGTTTCAGATGGCTCCGTTTACGGTGGACGTTCGATGTAACTGACGGTCAAAAATACAAAAAATTTTACCAACCAGCAATAAGTCCTCGCAAACTTTCAAACCAGTGCACACATTAATTCGCCTCATGTTATTTCCTCGCAGTTATTTTGATAATTACTAATAAATGTTCATCTGACTCTCCCTTTTCTATCCCAAATTCATGTGCCCCACCTCTATTCCATGACTTTCTAAATATCACCCCATCTGACGTTCTCCCTGCATCTAAAAATCCTGAATTCTCTTCGTAACTGTTATTAAGCTGTTTGATCATTTGTGTGCTCCTTTTAATGGCTATTTTATTTTACTCTTTCCGTTAACGATTGTTGTATTCCTGTAGATTGGAAGGAAGCCACTGCGCATCCAATTCATAATTCATCTGAATCTGATAAAATTAATTTTCATAATTATCGCCCTGTGTCTGTCACTTCTCCTTTATGCAAACTCCTTGAAAGTGTCATATTATGTGATCGACTTAATATTGTTGTGCAGTCTAATCTTTCTAACTTTCAGTTTGGTTTTCGTTTTAAACGATCTGCATCTGATTCAATTAATTATATTTTTCATATGCTTTAAATACAGTGACGCCAAACCTTGTACCCGATTATTTTCCTACGGTTTGTATGCTGGTTTATTAGGTTTTTTCCACACATGCATATACATAACAGCCAACCAATCAACTTAATATTTATATAAAATTACAATTACTAAATTAAGAAAAACAATATATGGTATAAGGTATATGCAAACATATTACAAGATAATACGATAAAACCGAAAGTACCACTGATTAATCTCAGATAAGATAGCATAATACACATTCCAAGCATCGAAACGCACGCCACCGTACAGGGACCCAGGGACCCAACATCCCAACACCAATCAATTCCCGGATGACGACACAAGCAGCGCCGAAACACCGAATCCCCATACGATCGGGCCATCCCGGCACCTGGAGTATGCATTAAACCATCTGATGTGATAGTACATGATAATATAAAGTATTAGAGTATAAGAGTGCAACAATATTAAGAAAACATGTTTAAAATTTAATATTAAAAAAATTGCCTAATGATTAATCTATAATTTGATAAACTCAAAAAATGCCTAAATTACATTAAATATGGTGATGCAAGTGTGGATTGAGTTTAATATAAGTTCACAAAACTTAAGTCAAAAACCCTAATTAAAATCCAATGAACTATAACATTATCAGAGTGACTTTAATAATAATAATAATAATATTATTATTATTATTATATACATAAAGAAAGTGTGTCTACGAGTGTTTCGAAACTGTAACATGGAAATATAGCGTAACGGTAATGAAACTCAAACGAAAATATTGACTTCAGAAACACTAAATTATTGGGCAATTATATTGGCTACTCTTATTAGTCAACGCTTGACATAAAATGGACATATTGAGTTTCTTGGTGATACACAATTAATAAACAAATCTGCATACGATAAAGGATTAATGATATGTGTAGATAAACAGTGATAAGGCAGAACAATGAATGATCAAGTGGTGGACTGTGGGAAAGCAGTACTATTATAGTACTGTATAGTATAGTAATGCATGGAGGAATTAATTCATCCATGGTTAATGGATTAGCTAAACATAGGTCATAATTAAAACCAAGAAGAACAGGAAACGGCTATGACAAATAAAAAAAATATAGGCCTTAGCATCATTATAAATTAAATAAATGTGGGCAATTAAAAAAAAATGAATAATGAAAGGCAAATAGGCCTATTTAATAGTTATAAAGATGGAAACAGGAAACCTAAAATATAATATATTATATTGAAATAATAAATAAATTATCTAAAATATTAAATCAGGATTATGGGTTCCTGTAGAATGACACAAAAATCAAGCCTCTTTTCTCTGATCCTCCCCCCACTACTAGACAGTACCTAACCTTAAATCCATTCTTCCATCATCTGAACTTCGTACACCCAACACTCATAACGGTAACACGTCAACCACCACATGCAATATAGCTCGCTACCAGGTCTGTCGTCATAAAAATACAAACAGTTCAATAACACTTAATAACACATCTTACTATAAACTGCTCCTCCCCCTCCCCCCACCTCCTCTAAATTGTCATTTTACTAATTACCTAATAGCATGCTCTTTTGTAACAAAGGCAATTACATTGGGGGAACGGGCACCAACTTCCGGCTACGGTTTAATAACTATTCCATCCGCAATAACACCCCTGGTTTCCCTGTAGCTAAATATTTTAACCCCCCTCCCCACCAAATAACATATTTAGTTGCCCATGTTCTACTTTTTGTGTAACTGACCTATTCAGTTGCCCATGTTCTACTTTTTGCGGAACTGAAAGGTACTGAAAAAAGCGCAAAAAAACGTTGATACCCCGGGAGGGACAGAAAGGAACTGAAGAAATGTTAAGGAAAATATATTACATGATATTTTGTTGGACGATGACCTATAGGCTATTATTAAAAAAATAAAAGACTAAATAAAGGCCTAAATACGCAATAAAGATCATTAACACAAGGCAGAGGTAGGGCCTACCGGTCATTGTATTGCTTAGGGGCCGGCGGCTCAAAAGAAAGGAATCAACTTGGCTTAAGTCATACTATATAGACTCTACCCTATTATATTATATTTTATTATTATTATTATATAACTTTTTGAGTGGATTATATAATTTCCACATTGTACAGTATTTAATTAATTTGTTACATTTTTTTGTAGTGCTGTATAATATATGATTTTATTGAATCTGTTTATATTACAAAAATGTACGTGATGGTTTTTCTCCTAGGAGAGGTGAATAGAATTGAATTATTACTACTACTAATCTAGAGAACTAGAGTAGTGACGCTGGGAAGGCCTAGCCTTACTTGAGACCTAGCCTAGGCAACCACTACTGTAATATTTTTCACTTCACTACTTAATATTAAATGTACTGCTAGCTAAATTATAGCCTAGGGCTAGGCGGCACGCGAAATTTTGTTTCCTGGACGTTTGAGGCAGTGTCGATTGGTGGCGCTATAGAATTCGGCAATAATCATGAATATAATTTTCAGAGCAGTTTTGAACCTGCGATGCGAGATAAGCAACGCTCCAGTCGGTCTAGTATCTTTTTAAGATGGGGTGATGCCAGTATAGTAGAAAACAAGTCCCACTGGTTACGAGAAATCAACTACGTTCACTATAGGCCAGTACGAAGCTGTTTAAGGGACATGGTGATTTTTTTTTTTAATTTTCCTAACCCGTACGTACGCCTTATTAAGGCGTACCTACGACTTAATAAGGCGTACGTACGCCTTATTAAGGCGTACGTACGGGTTACATAAGGCGTACGTACGGGTTACATAAGGCGTACGTACGCCTTATTAAGGTGTACGTACGGGTTACATAAGGCGTATGTACGCCTTATTCGGCGTACGTACGCCTTATGTAACCCGTACGTACGACTTATGTAACCCGTACGTACGACTTATAAGGCGTACGTACGCCTTATTAAAGCGTACGTACGCCTTAATAAGGCGTACGTACGGGTTAGGAAAATAAAAAAAAATTCACCATGTCCCTTAAACAGCTTCGTAGTACGGCCAGTTTATTCGTAGTCATCATCACCAGTAGGCCTATCATCACCATTATTTAATTATTGTCATCGTTTTTCATGAATTACAGGCCTATCTGTACCTATATACTTGTACATTTATAAACGTCAAGTAAACAAACTTTATTTCGTGACTACCCGTGACTGGGTGAATCTTTAAAAAACAAAGAAAAAGGCCCAGAGCGATACAGTTTTTTGTAATCATAGCCTAATCCTTATTAGCTTAAACATAGGCATATGTTATTACTTCGCCATGCAAACCTTCAAAAATAAAAAGGGGTTCCAAGGCTGTGGTTTTCAAATATTCTACGGTACTCTTCCTCATAAGTTGGTCCTACGCCTGCATAATACGCTAGGCCTACTGGAGCGTTGCGTTGCTTATCTCGCATCGCAGGTATCAAAACTGCTCTGAAAATTAATATTCATGATTTTATTGCCAAATTCTATAGCGCCATCAATCGACACTGCCTCAACCGTCCGGGGAAAAAAAATCCCGGTCCGGACGTCGACGATCATTACTCCCTAATGGATCTCCCAGAATTATCATTTAAATAATCATGTGAAGCCCAGTCGACCAAATACTGCAAGTATTGCCATATATATGGAATATTCTAAAGCATAATATTGAATACTGCCACGTATTCAACTATAATTTTAGAAAGACGTTTGCAAATGAAAGTCAGATTACCTTTTAAATAAGAACATGAGCCAATAATAATAATTTTCTTTATAATGTTAAAGTGAAGCAAGTAAGATATACCTAAGCCTACTGTTAAACATATGGTACACAATTGATTAAACAATACATGCTAAAATGTTGTGATGGATGGGACATTCTTAATTCGTCACGTAGCGACTTATTTTTTAAGTGATGGTCAATTTAAAATAGATTTTATTCGATTATATTTAGTGAATTTAGTATACCAGCTTGTATCAGCCGCACTCACTGAAGCGATACGTTCCACTTACCTGCTACATACTAGCAGTGGAGTAGCGAAGGGGCCTAAGGCCCCTGGGCAGGATCTTTTAGGGCCCAGACGCCGGGGCCGCGAAAGGCGCCCGGTGGGGCGGGGTTGACATAAATTAATGTATTGTTTTTACACTTCAAAGTTTATGTATCGTGATTTGACCAATAAAAGTATACTTGATTTTAACTAATATATCCAGTGGCGGATTCAAGCCCCCACCCCCCACCCCGACCCTTCGGTGGCCTTTCGCGCGAGGCTCTGTCACATTATAATATTTTGAATTCTCTGCTGCTTTTTTCGCTGTACTGTACTAAGGTAATTTGAATAAGGTGTTTCTTACTTCTGTACTACCCAGCACACTACAACGCCTTGAGAATGTGGTAACTATTTCTATAATTTTCGAAAAAACCAAATGCACCTAAACTCATCGACGAATCACTTGATTCATCGACGAAATCACTTGATTCATCGACGAATCACTTGATTCATCATCGACGAATCACTTGATTCATCATCGACGAATCACTTGATTCATCATCGACGAATCACTTGATTCATCATCGACAATTCACTTGATTCATCATCGAATTGTTGCTTGAACGGCGTTCCATATTATGCTATACACAGTATCAACGTAGGAACACTCTGAATCGTTTATTACACTATACGGTAGTGTTGGATTGTAGCTGTGGCGTACATTGCTTGGTAATTCGTAATATCTACCGTAATGCGTATAGGAATGTAATAAGCGCCAACATTGGTTGCCGATGTTGATTGGTTGAGCGCTGTGCGCGAACCATGTAGGC
>NW_022745885.1:339147-344706 GCF_011630105.1 Anneissia japonica
GGGCGTGGGGTCCAGAGGTGGCACCAGGATTTGCCCGGCGTGGCCCACGACCGGGGAGGGGGGCGGTGCCCCGACGAGGGGTCAGATGAGTCTACTAATATGTAAAAATACATTTTTTTTTCTCCCCGACGAATTGTGCTTTTTCTCCCCGACGGAGATAAATTAGAAAATATTTTCTGAGAATTGGCATGTTTAAATCACACCGAAAGATATTTAAAAAACCTCATCGCATAATCAATATCAATATACTTAACACGTTTAATATTATAAAACAAAAAAAAAAAGCTATTCTTCTTTTTCCTCCTCTCTTCTTCTTCTACTATTTCTTCTTGACTCTCATAAAAAGAGTACTATTTTACTACATGGCTAAAAAAAAGCACAAATACTGTCATTACTACTGATAAGGCCATCAGAGCCCAAAATATAGCATAATTCGAAATTATTATAACATAATACATAGCCTACTGATTAATAATAGCTGAGATGCACATTTCAGAATTACGGTAATAATCGTTTACCTGTAGTACGTCCTACTGTACTTAGGCCTAGGCCTACACAAGTTTGTTGTCGTCGGGGTATAATTCTGTATCTAAATGAACGAGGAGCGAACCTAGCTAGTCAAAATCTAGGCTAGGCTAATTAATTTTAAAATCAATAACCCACCAGGACTATCTGTCGTTTTCTTCTTTGCAAGAGCGGACGAAAAAAGGTCAGTTATTCTACAACTTTCCATGATTCTTTATTACTAAAAATTAACAAACACTCGTTTTGACGCACTCCGTTCTGTAGTGTAGTGCTATGATGACTGAGATGGACTATGTTGATTTATTAATAATATTTTGTTTGGGATGAAAAAAAGGAGAGTCCATTTCCCCAAAATGCTCCATCAACACATAGTTTAGTGTGTGCTATGGACAGTATGGCTATGGAATTTACTAACCACACAATCCACAATTAGGTGATTAAGTCGCAAAATTTTATCTGCATTTGGTGGATTAAGTCGCAAAACTTTAGCTTCGTTTGGTGGCACCATTTACACTAGGTAGACGGCGACCGGTTTCGTTACCGGTTGGTACATTTCTTACAAACATTCAGCCAAAGGCCAGTGAAAGTTGAGACGGCAGCCGGGTTTTTATCGATGTTTGCCATCCTTATTTGTGCCATCGTAAAGTCATGGTTTGCTGGAATTGCGTTTTAATTTAAATCTCCGAACTTCTGAAGCTGAGATATTCTATGAATGTAGGCTTGTATCGCAGGCTACAATTTAAAAACGTGTGGGACTCATTCAAAAATTCGAGGGAGTTCGCTAGAAAACAGGGGGGTTCGCTAGAAAAGGGGGGTTCGCCCGAACCATAAAACCCCCCTGACTACGGGCCTGGTAATGGTTTACCGACGTACGTCCGTGAGTTAATTTGTGACTAAATCTTAAAAAGCTCGTGTAAATGTGTTATTAAAAAGCGGTATACATCCTTGTCTATCTTGTGATTACTGTGTGTGTGGATATCATCTTCACCAATACTCGCGTGATCACAGGGTTATTTGAACCCACGGCAGTCCCTTTATTTGCGTGAAGCATCGTTTTCCCTCCTTGCTAGGCCAGTTTATTTTTCATATACTCGGTGAGTACCTGTTGCCCCTTGTATACATAAAGAATCATAAAATAATAGGGAACAATGTGGAATATTAAATAGTTAATTGTAAAATATTATCTATCTACGTTTTTCCTCTTAAATGCATGGTGTAAATAGTTGCATATTTTTTTGTATTACTAGTGTAATGTGCGAGCTCATTAAGAAAATAAAATTATATTGTGTATGGAAAGGAACATAATATCGTGGGATATATTTTTTTTTCTCTTAAATCAATGTATAATTTACATTTGAGAAGAAAATGAAATTCATCTTTTAATATCCCCCGCTTACCATTGTCTTCTGTTAGAGATTGAACAATCTTTTCTGAAATGGCTTTATTGTATAAATATTTTTTTCTGTTTAATAAAATTTGTATATGATTTTTTCTTATCCTTAAAAGCAGTCAAATTCTCGTTAGATCTATTAAAGCGAAATCGGTTTAGGGATCTGTATACCTCTTGAAACTTATGCTTACATTCCCTATCAAACCAAGAATGGTTTTCACGATTACTATTATTGTTGTTTCTTAATTTTAGCAACATGCAGGAAGAGTGAATTAAAACTATGTTCAAAAACGTCAATGTCGGTCTCCTCATTAATCAAGACCTCTAAGTTTGTCAAGGTATTCTGAATATAGCTACCTGTCTCTTCCGACGGGTAAAGAAAACAAATCATAGTCAAAGTGGTATCTAGGATATGGGTAAGTATCGCCTGCAATTTGACCTTCATCTTCATCTACTTTGTTGGAATTAAAATTTTAATTAAACACCAAAGGTAGGTGATCGGATTCCAATCGTTTGTCAACTTCGAAATGGGTAATGTTATCAAATAGAATGGTTGATGAAATTACATAATCGTTAAAAATTTTCCCATTAGCATTTATGAACGTAAAATTACCATTGCTATCCTCACAATTAGTTTCTGCCATACTCGTTAATTTCGCCATCCATATTAGCCCTATCTATTATTGAAGGGGTATATTCGGTATCATTAATCGGCAAACAATCAGTACTCTCCAGAAGGATTGAATCCAAAAGAGACCCTGTCCTAGCATTAAAGTCACCAAAAATTAGGAAATTAAAGTTGTGATAATAAGACCTGAAATTAGACAATGTAAAAACCAAGTCATCATAAATATTTTCATCACTATACATTGAAGTAACCCAATTATAATCATTTATACAATCAGGTCAAGAAAATTTGAACCAAAGGAATTTATCATCATTGCAACTGATATGTTCAATGTGTCCAGAAAGGTACTCTTTTATCAGGAAAAGTAAGCCACCAAAAGCATTGCCACAGTTTCTATGTTTCCTACCTGGTAATTCGTAAGATCTGTATCTATTTAAATCGTAGTTCTTAATACTATCCCACGTTTCAACCAGTTCAGTTAAATCAAATTTTTCTATATACTTCTTAAATTGTAGTTCATCCCACTTTCACTAAGCCTTGTACATTCCATGACAGACAGTTTACACCCACTTTCGGGCCTTGACCTACTTCCTATTCGGTGTCGACATGGCGGGATTTGTCCCCTCGATAATTAAGGTTCTTACGCTGTTCCATTACTCCATTACCCGGTCGGTTTCGAGATGTAAATATAAACGATTTGAATCCCTTCATTATCTGTGCTTACTAGCTCGTCATATCTAATTTGCTTTAGCCATATCACCTTTGTTAAGAAGTTGTCTTCTCTTCACTAGCAACTTATCTCTAATTTCTCTTTTTTAGGGCGAAGTTATCCGCAATGATGATACCTTTTCCCTTCAGCTTGTAAGCTTGTTTCAACACATTCTACTTGTCTTTATAATACGTGATTTTTACTATAATGCGACTGTCTTTAGCTCTCAGCCTCCACATTTATTTGCGTGAGGCATCGTTTTTTCCTCTGTGCGAGGCCAGTTTATTTTTCATAGACTCGGTGAGTAACTGTTGCCGGGAATACAACTGTTTTCCTCTAATCAGCTTGATAACTCTAGCCTCTCTGGTAGCTGTTGTGGAGTATCGCCTATACCAGACACCAGGAACTCTATTTACCAGATTCCAGTAAATAAGTATCAGTAAATAATCGCGCTCCAAAACAATGGAGATTAAGGACGACAGGAAACAATTACATCATTTGAAAGATGGCAACATAACCTGATGTATACCGGTATTTTGTTTTTAGACCCAAATTTTATGCCCTTTCTAGACGATACATGGCAGATAAGAACAAAAGCCGTGCCAAACTTCACAGGGGATTTACTGACGATGGTAAATACGTGCCCAGAGCCAACGCCGCACCGCCGTGGACATGATGTGGGTCTGGTGGCTAATTATTGCCAAATATTTTCACGGAACTCAATAACAAATGCCACCTCTCTCCCAGGCATGTGGCAACTGATTAGACAGTTTTCAAAATAGCGGGGCACATTTCTTAGACTTTGACATCATCAAACAGGAACCTGAAGAACGCCCTGAAGACCTTTTCCAACGATCATTTCCTTTTATCGAAGATTCGCTTCTGGCCCAGGAACTAACATTAAGCATCATGGCCAGGGGATTGCGGAGGGGAGGAGGAGCCACCACCACTATTTGCCAGTCGCGAATGTGCAAGTGCTTTACGAAGATTGCAGCGCTCTCGTTGTAATGCACATTCATTACGACAAAGTATCGAAATCGGTAGAATGGTAAACGTAATCGCTTCAAGACAATAACAAATGGATTTATCGCTTTCCCTACCCTGTTTTCAATCAGAATTTTAATAATTCTAGGTTATAAGCCTATATATAATATTTTGACGTCTACCCATCTTATCCACGACGTGAAGCGGTTGTAAATATTTGTTTATATTTGCAATTTAGAAGAATGCCACATTTATTTATAATATAACATTTACATTATGGTAAAAATGTAGTATTTCCAATGCCTAATAATATTGGGCTTTTTTATAGTGCGCTATAGAAAATCGTTTTTTCTTTTACGTTTAAATGTAATAGTGTTTTATTCACCTAGTGCTGTAATTTTACCTTGTGATATAATAATGACATTTCAACATTGTTTTTAATTAGACTGATTTAAATTTGTATAGATCAAATTTCTTGACGTATCAAAGTCGCCAGGGGTGGATCCAGGATTTAAAAGAGGTGGGGTTCAAAAAAGTTTTTCAAAAAAACCAAAAATGAAATGGGGGTACTGGGGTCCTCCCCCGGGAAAATTGTGTTTCCTAGATGGCTGGAAATGAGCTTTCCCGACTTCTGAGGAGTCTTTTAATGACCTTTAGGTTCTTCAAAATTCAAGGTTTTCCCCTTTGAGAGAAAAGGTCGGGTAATTTTATCTCATTCTTTAGGCCTATCATAGAAAAAAACAAATCAAAGACATGTAATATATTATTAAATTCCAACAACATTGAGTAGTTGGATATGTAATCTCCAATAACCGATAGACCTGAAGAACGTACTTTCATACATAAATTATTACGACGGCGTGTATAATCTATTTAATTGATTTTCCAACCTATGCCTGGGTAGGTTAGCATGCCTTTTGTAAGCCAGGACCCAGTTGTATTTTTTACATTTCTTCACAGAGGGAGGTTCGTCCGAACCCCTTGAACGCCCCCCCCCCCGATCTGTGCAGGTCCCCGACGGGGGGGTCCGATGTCCCCAACGAGGGGTCAGATTTGCCCGACGAAAACAAAGTGGGCGTGGTCGAGCTTCGATGAAAAGTCTTCGAAAGTGGTCCAGGGGGAGAAGCCCCCGAAAATATTGACAATTAAAGGGTTTCAAAGGCTTATTTAATCGATTTTAGAGTCTACTAATTAATATGTAGAAAATACATACAATTTTTTTTCTTCTCGACGAATTGTGCTTTTTCATCCCGAAGGGGGGGGGGGGGCAGCTCTCTCCGATGGGTCCGCCTGCAATACACACCTATGTTTGCTATTCTGTTC
>NW_022745885.1:345280-348012 GCF_011630105.1 Anneissia japonica
AGATTATTATTATTATTATTATTATTATTATTATTATTATTATTATTATTATTATTATTATTATTATTTATTTATAAAGCGCACATCTCCACTAAATGTGCTCAAGGCGCATAGGTCATTTCATTCATAGAAGAAGCCTATTGATGGAGAAAGTGTACCTTTTTAGCAAAGGTTTGCCTAGGTCGAAACTAACTCCGGCTATATAAAATTGATTATAAGATTGAAAAATATTAATCTTATTATTTTAGTAGTGATACTATGTACACGTTTAACTTATTGTTATTTATTTGTTAACATCATTATATTTACATTTAAATTTAATGTATTAAGTATGAATTACTATGTCCATGTAAAATTAATCTTTTCCATTAAAATTGTATATTTTAAACAATATAGTAATAGGCATAGCCGAGGTCTAGCCAAGGCCTAAACGAGTGACTGTATTATGTGAGTGTATAACATTTATATTATGGAAAATATGAATAAAACGTAACATTGTGAAAGAATAAAGGAAGAATAGGAAAGAGATTTGGAGCGGCTGAAATACTTCCGAAAATATACAATAGTAGTTAATATGCTATTATTGCATTACGTTTTTGTAAACAATTTTTAGGCACTAATCGAGGTCTCGGTGCCTCGTGAGTGGATTTCCCGTACGATTAAAACTCGTAACGGTACTCCTAGTTTGGTCTACAGAAGTTCGTGCTTCGAACAGGCCATTTCATTCATAGAAAAAGCCTTTTGATGTATTCATTGTATTCATCCCCCTCCCCACTAGCTTGGCTAGGCACTTCTACTACAGCCGCCAGTGTGTGGCTGTTTTTATCGGTCGATAAAGCATGGGTACCGTACGATATCTCGATAATAGTTAACCTTAACACTCTTCAGCGTACGGCATCGTATTTTTCGACACAATAAATGTGGAATACCCTTTCTCTACTACTTGGCTAGTAGGGAGGCCCTAGGTTGTGTTGTCATTTTCTCTGGTTTTTTTTATGGGATTGTCAATGCATGGGCCTACGTACGACGATACGACGATAGAGCCTAAAAAACCGTTTTTTGCAATAATTTAATTACAATCCCCCTTGACGAACACGGATGATCTGTCTGTAAAATTAGCCAAAATAGAGGCTTTTCGACCCGCTCGAGTTCTTATTATTTTCCATCCATAACCTGATTGTTTTAGCTGAATTGCGCATGCTCAATTATTGCATATGAAGTTCGTTCCGTTTCTATTTCATGCCCTCTTTGCAGTCGCTGTTTGGTTCCTCAGACGATTTGTTGGCAATCATACCTTATTCGGAGCCGCTATTTGGTTCCTGAGCATATCAATTCGTTAAGCTGTTAAATGCACGGCTGAGGCTATCAGCACTGCCGTAGTGCAAAAAAAGCTGCTGCTTTCTATCGGCACTACTGCAGTGCCAAAAAGCTGCTGTTTTCTATCGGCACTGCTGCCGTGCCAAAAAGCTGCTGTTTTCTATCGGCACTTCCACAGTGCGAAAAAAAGCTCCGATTTTCTATCGGCACTGCCGCAATGCCAAAACACTGCAGTTTTCTATCAGCACTGCCACTCGAAAAGCTGTTGTTTAATTATTCAAATGTATGTTTTTATCGAAAAATTATGGTATCAATAATTGGTTAGATCTAGCCTAGCCTATATTATTGATAACATTATATTATATATGTTTTACAATTAATTATAATTATTTCTAATTATTAAATATATACATATATCTAGGCCCATACATAAAACAAAAGATAAAACAACAAAAAAATCAAAATAAAATAGTATTAGTAATAATAATAATAATAATAATAATATAATAATAACAATAATAATAATAATAATAATAATAATAACAGTGCTCGAATAATACCATAATAATGAATAATAATTGTTTGATTAATTAGGTGAATCAGCATATTAAATCAACTTGCGTCTATGCAAAACCTGTTTTATAAATAAATATGTTATTTATTTTATTCGGTTTTAAAAAATAATCTTATAAATTATAAGTTTATTTTCTATGATAATGTTATCCACATAATTCAAGTTTTCAATTTAGTGTGGTTGATAAATAATATATGAAATAATAATAATGAAGGTGCTCGAATGCTTTAATAAAGAATTAATAATACTTCAATAATACTTCAATAGGCCTATTTGCGATAGTGTGATTAATGAGATATTTGTTGATTAATTTATAGAAATATATAATAGGTATATACCATTAATAATGATTCAGCATATTAAATCAACTTACGTCTATAGATGAAAAGTCTGTTTTTTTTTCTTTCAATAAAATGTTACTTATTTTATTCTGCTTAAAAAAATAATCTTATAAATTACATTATAAAGTTTCATTGTTAATTATATGAAAATTTAATCCACATAATTTATGTTTTCAATTATTTAAGCATTTAAACAATTCAGTAGGCCTAACACTGGATGTAAATGTAAAACAAAAAACACATCACCAAAGTGTTTTCGTGTATGCAAATGCTAATACTATCGCGCGATTACCGCGTATTTTTGGTATTGCTCAGGATGGTTCACACGTGGCGACGAGTGTCCGTCGAAATGCCGTATAAATAAACTGTAACTATGTACTTTAAAATATCTTAATTAATATAATCTTAATTAATATCTTAAATTAGTTAATTACTAAATTAATTAATAGAGTGTTATATATATATACACATATATATACACGTATATAGATGTATATATA
>NW_022745886.1:0-757 GCF_011630105.1 Anneissia japonica
TCTGAAAAGTGATATTGAGAGTTTCTAAATTTTGCCGCACACGCACCGACGTGCGCGTGGACGGTAATGGCACACGAAATTGAACCTTGTCAAGTGTGTCAAGTGTAATTTAAAAACGCCTCTTCGTTGGTAATGCCACACAAATTTTTCCTTCATATGTACTGTCAGTCTGATAGCGTCGAAATATACTCTGCCACCCTCTCTATCGTCAAAGATTTCGACAAAATTGAAGAGATAAGAGGGCTCCAAAAATTCATTCTTTTTGATCATGATGACGTCGTCAAAATAAAAAATAAAGGGACACTTCCGAAAGAGAATTGTCTCAGCTACAACATACTAACAGTGGGAGACGATTAATCAAGTATAAGCGAGATACGTTCAAATGAGTTTAAAATAATGAAGTCATAAATAAAAATTCAGTCTTTTCTTAATTCAGATGGCAATATGATGACGTCACAATGTCCGATCAGCCATAATGAACTATAAAATCATATCTACAACTCATGTGGTTTCAGAATATGTAATAAAAATTGGGTGTTACCTTTCATCCTAAGGAGCTATAACTGATTAAAACTAGAAATTGCAAATTGCAAGTGAAGTGCTGCGAAGTACAACTGCATATAAATGTTCTTCGAACAAAATTATTGCGAGTCAAGTGAAAATAATGAATAATAAAAATATAACAAATAATAAGAGACACAACCCATTGTCTATATTAGAACACTTCTCATTGGGTAACAAAGTCGTAATTTTTCAT
>NW_022745887.1:0-1061 GCF_011630105.1 Anneissia japonica
CCCATATGACTGTATCAGTAATTATGCCAATTTAAACTTTTAATTTATTTAGCTTTGGCAAAAAGTACTTTAAGGGGTATCACTGAAGCTACATTTCAGAGAGGTAAGTTTCATTTCTACTTCATACGTTTGGATTTTACATTTATTAGTAATTAGTTAAACGAACTAACTAAATATTGAGTGAGTGAGTGAGTGAGTGAGTGAGTGAGTGAGTGATTGATTGATTGAATAATTGATTGAATACATGATTGTCGCAACTGATTAAATGATAATGTCAATTAAGCAGCTGATCGATCAGTTAATATTAAATTGTTTGATCTTTAAATTATTCCAGGAACCTATATGTTCATTTGACTTTGTATAAATTAAATTCTAGTTGAATGTATTTGATCCTTAACTAATGCATTGGCCCCATTAGACCACTAATACGTTATCATGAACATTACGAATCTTTCCAAACGCTGTACACAATATACCTCTTTTCTTTTTCCTTTCAGCTACAGCACAAGTGGAAGAAGTTCTTCATTTAACTGACAGTGACTGAACAACATACTATATCAGGCACTATATTCTTGAAATTTAAACCGGATTTCAAATCTTCGTATATTACATTTAAATTTGATTTCAGATGTTTTTTAGCCTTGTAATTTTAGACACCAGGAAAACATAATTAAAAATTGTACACTAAATCATTATTTTTGAATTTAGGCTTTTATGCGCCTACTAAATTTGATATAATTGTGACATTAATGATAAAAATGCATAAAGCCACAGGAATACAATGGTTTGATCACCTTGGACTTTCTTCCGCGTACTATCTCAATAACCCAGACTGAATTTCGATTTTATTTTTTAAATGCACAGAATATCATGTCATTTTTGTTTTGAATTTAAATCAACCATTAGTGTATTACGCCTAATTGATATAGACTCTATTATATGTTATGTATACATACTATAGTATATACATTCATCTATAGTAATAAAATAATAGTGAAGTGAAAGATTTTATTGTATTGGGTACTTTCTTTTAGAAGGCTAGAATAATCTACGTTACTATC
>NW_022745888.1:0-1920 GCF_011630105.1 Anneissia japonica
CTATCTTTGGTGTTTACACCGAATAAATCCAATTTGCTATTTATTGATGATCCGCTTCTCGAGCGGATCACCTCTTGTTAATGTACTCTCTCTTCTTTTTTTTTTGGTGATTCGCTTCTCAAGTGGATCACCTCTTGTTATTGTCAGGATCATCATCATCATCTTCATCTTTTTTCTCCCCTTTTTTGTTCGCACGATATCTCAAAATTGCTATGATGTATGCACAAGGTCGCTTCATCGATCAATTTGGCTTCGCCTGGAATAGACATGGTAAGGTTTTCAAGGTGACCAGTCATGCGTGACGTCAACTACGCGCAATTTTGCGTTTTTACATTATCGATCATATCAGCCTAACCATTTGCTATTTTGAAATCATATTAAGTGAGCATTAACTTCAGGCCAATGTTAAATGTACTGTACCCTAATTTTACGCGTGTGCCTCGTAACTCGTGTGTATGCGTGCGTCAAAATTTCAAAATGCTCGAAATCACTTTTTGACTAAATTAGAGCATGTTACACGTCATTTTAAGCATTTCAAAATGTTTTGAAATTTACCACTATGCGTGCGCATTTTTACACGCGCGGCATGTACGGAAAATAGAAATTAAGTTTTTTGTCACATTTTGGGTTCCTGACATTGTTTTTACAAGTTTCCGATCTCTTCAATCACCTTACGGCCAATAACAATGCCGTACGCACGCATCAAACATAGTGAACTTTGTGCGCATTTGTGCCGATATACAGTGAAATTTTACTAAAATCAGGCCTAATTTTAAACAGTTACAGCTCTTTAGGATGAAAGGTGACCCCCAATTTTTATTACATATTCTGAATGCACATGAGTTGTAAATATGATTTTCTAGCTCATAATTTCCGATCAGACATTGTGACGTCATCATATTGCCATCTGAATTCAACAAACTGAATTTTATCGATGACGTCATTTTTTAAAATGCGCATTTGAGCGTATCTCGCTTATTCTTGGTCGATCATCTTCCAACTTTGAGTATGTTATAGCTGAGGCAATTCTCTTTCATTATGTGACTTCTTTTTACATTTTGATGACATCATCATGGTCAAAATAAAGGTTTTTAATGACCCCCATAATCACCTTAACCAGTCATGATATCTGAATGATATTTAGTGGGCATAAACTTCAGGTCATGGTTAAATGTCATGTACCTTAATTTCCTGTGCGCGCGTCATAATGCGCGCGTGAAATTTAAAATGTGCTTAATATTATGCCTTTTTTTAATCAGTTATAGCTCCTTAGGATGAAAGGTGACCCCCAATTTTTATTACATATTCTAAAAGCACATGAGTTGTAGATATGATTTTATAGATCATATTGGCTGATCGGACATTGTGACGTCATCATATTGCCATCTGAATTCAAGAAACTGAATTTTCATATATGATAAATACTATGAATGATAATTAGTCCTTCACCAACAGGCGTTTGTCAATGAAAGTTAATACATTATATATCTCATATCAGGAGACAACAGTGACATTAAGATGCGCATGTGCATCATGACGTGTGCGTACGCATGAGTAACTCTTTTAAAATGCTCCAAATTCTTTTTTAACAAACTAAATTAGCGTATTTTGTCATTTTCAGCATTTAAATATTGTTCATTCGCGTACACTTCCTCGTGGGTCAAAGTACTGCGGATCACCTAACTCGTCCTTAGTGACGAGTTCAAATCTAGTCTTATTCTTTCTTTCTCCCCTTTTCTGTTCGCACGAAATCTCAAAAAATACCACGAGTTACGCACAATCGCTGTCAACGAACATTTGGCTTGGTCTGGAATAGTCATGGTACACTTTTCAACGATTTGCACGGATTCGTGCTGATATACAGTGAAAATATGCTAAAATCAGGCCTATTTTTAATCAGTTATAGCTCCTTAGGATGAA
>NW_022745889.1:0-1220 GCF_011630105.1 Anneissia japonica
CACTGAGTAAAAACAAACAAGATTTCTTTCTCCAGATATTCGATCAATAGCAGTAGCCAATTTAGTGGGTGGGGACCTTTTTAAAATTTCAAAAAATATTGAGAAAAAAATAATACATTCAAATTTTTGTCTACAGGTGCAGTAATCATACATTTTCTTAGCTCTACTTCAGCCGCACGTGGTTGGGACTGAGGTAAAAAATAAATATAAAATAGTACCTAGATGGGAAGACACTTTTATATACAGTAGTAAAATTCATCATCATCACATCACCAGACAAAATAAAGCGTCAACAAATTTCTCATGATCTCTTATTAACGTTTTTCGGCAAACAGAGAGATCTAATTAATACTGTACATGTGATGTAAAATTAATCATCATTGATCGTATGTTTCTTTGTTGTTTATGTACTTTTGTTGCCATGAGAAAAACTAATTTCATATTTTAATTTGACAATAAAGCTATCTTGTATCTAATATGCATGAATCGCTGCGATAGAAATATAACAACATAATTGTCTTCGATTTATCTAATTTACCTACTTCATGAGCCGAAAACCAATTTATCTTTACACACTATTTATCATACTTGTATAATAGAGACACGCACTCGAATCATGTATTACAGTTAATTCAGATGTTTGTGGACAGAAAACACCGGTATCTTGTTATAAAATATGATGTTATCTGCATGTAAAGTGGCCTTTCGTTAAAATCTGGTCATTTATGCAGTTCAATTCTACAATTTCCAGGTATATTCTTGACTTCCTTAGGAACGTGATGGGGACACCACCCCCTTAAAATAGTTGGGGTACGTGTCGCCTGTCACCCCCGTCCATGCTATTCACCAGAAGACAAGGCATTATACAGGCATTATACAGTAATTCGGCACCCAATCCTGAATTTACGTGATTTCCAACATTTTTTTTTATATGAAGAGAGTAGAATAGTAGGCCTATTTCAAATAAATCAATTATCAGTCATTATTATACTTTTTAAAATATCAACAATTATTTTACACTATTTGCAAATAAATTTGGTTTATTGTATTAGCTATAACATTTAATTGGTGTTTTTAGGTAAGAAAATATAATAATAGGCCTATTCCTATATAGGGCCTATTGATATAAGATCACATACTTTTTTTCTGACTCCAGAGTCTCAGCTGGGTCGGCACACACTGGGCAGGCCTCACTATTTGTCAATTAATCGTATCTATCA
>NW_022745890.1:0-1982 GCF_011630105.1 Anneissia japonica
TGTTAATGTCGAGAATTAATAGTATACCCGTTGGAAAATTTTGGTACGTGGAAAATGTTTTTTTTTAACGTATGTTTTTAACGAGAAGAAAAATAAAAGAAAGTTTTACAAGTATATATATTTTTAGACGATTGCGAATTTTTATTTATTTGCAAACACCTATGCACGCCCCATCGATTCTCCGGCTCTAAGCGGTGTCTGAATCTGCATCTCCCTTGCTTCCTGGACCAGAGCGCAGAAACCGCAGCAACACACGGCAAAGAGATTGCCTATTCCACTCCCTTCGATCCCTTTGTTTTCCCTGACGTTCTGCCGAGTGATCAAAGGAGCGAAAATGTTCACCAGCGGTACCATGAGAGCGAGACCGCAGAGAAGGCAGTCGTCTCCTAGTGATTCTGCGAGTTTCCCTTGCGTGTAACACGGCAGGAAGTATGTGAACACTCACATGCCGAAGTTTCCGAAGCAGCCGCATAGTCCGTTTTCGAAATCGGCCATCCTTCCCAAGCGCAGGTGAACTCCCAATCGCAGGTGCACTTCTTCGCTTCTGCTTATATGCGCAATACTTTGGCGAGAAACGTAAATAAAGTAGATGGCGGCAGACACGTTTTTGCGAACGTGAGAAAACGGTTATTTTTTTTTCTCATGTTTTTCAATCCGATCCTATCCTAGCAAAACATGGGAAAACAATCGCACAAGGAAATGTAGATCTGGTCCGCGTACGAAGAGTTGGAGTTTTACGCTCGACCATCCAACCGAAACGGAAGAGCAGATGCTGAAAAAGTTCATTAACAAGATCGAATGCGACCCGGATGGAAACAGAGAAACTCAACAAAACCGATCCTGCGCCGGGATCGAATATATTCGGTATACATACGAGCGATGGTATAGCGGAACGTTACGCGTGAAGGGATGGCTCATCAGTTGCCGTCGTAGACGCCTTGGTGGAATCAAAGCGATATTGCCAAGGGCCGTCGGGGAGCCCTGCAGAGAATCAGACACGGAAAACGAACGTTACTGCCTTCAGAATGCGAGATTTTCCACACTATATAACCCACCAGGTAGACATGACAATAATGATGCGGAACAAAATAATTACAACCGATACTATACTCTGAGGGGCGGAACCCTTCGTTATACAAAAAAAATAGTCGTCACAACCGGAGACAGAATTCAATGATCCTCTGTTTAGATCAAATTGACACGAGCCAACGTTTATTTTTTTATTTTATTTATTATTTTTGTTCAGTTAAAAAAGAAGATATAGAATACCTTGTTCTAATGTATAAGATCAAATATTTGTTAACAAAAAATAGTATCAGAATCTTTGAACACCTCATGTTAATTTAAATGAATAACGTTTATTTTTCAATGTTTCGAAATAAAAGAAAAATACATTGTAAAAATTAGTTTTTTTAGTCAAATTATTATTTAGTCTCGAATCCGTATTTGAGTCGAAGCGCGGCGTCGTTCCTCAGGCGATTGTCTATGTTGGACCACGTGATGGTCATGTACTCCAGAAAGAAGAACGTCTGTCGCAGACATTGATCCAGAGCGGCGACGTCGGCGAGACCCCGCGCAACCCTCAGACGCCAGGACTTGGAAGCCATCGAGATCAGGTCCCGGGAGTAACTTTTCAATTTATCTTCGGTGTATCTGAACGGAACCAGAGAATATCCGTACCTGAAACAGAAGATGTTCGGACGACTCAAGAGATCTGCGTGCCACTCGTGAAAATACTGTAAAATATATATAAATATGTTAAGTGAATTGCCATGTAAATAAAACAAACGATTATATAATAACACCAAATTCCATCACATGAAGTAGTTGATGTATTTTGAAATGTTTGTTCTGTGATAAGTTTAAATGAGGTGTTTTGTGCAAGTTTAAATAACGTAGTCTGTTAAGGTGACTCTTAGGCTGCACATCACAAATTCAGCACACTACTGTACAGGTACACAAACAGTTATTCAAGCTGTGTT
>NW_022745891.1:0-1173 GCF_011630105.1 Anneissia japonica
AGTGTCATTAAGTAAGATTTTTATATGTTGAAATATAAATTGCAATACAAAGTGATAACATTTTCGATATTTACTTTAGTTGTTGAAAACAGTAAAGAAATGTAAATAAAGTAATAGTCATGTAGTTTTTAAATTTTTCTTTATTTTTTATTAACAACTTTAATGAGGGTAAACCAAAGTGGCATACATTGGCCTGTCAAAATTATTTGACAAATCATGTTTGTGAGACAAAATTCAGGTGTGGAGGATCCAGAATTTTTCAGAGGGGAGGGGGGGGGGCACAACATTTCTAGAATAGATAAGTGAGTAGTACTTATTTCAATACATGCATTGAAATTTTAAAATTAATGGCATCTGCTGCCCCAGTCCTACACTCAATCTGCACCTGAAAATTCATGTTAAAGTTACAGTAGTACTGTACCACCAAGGAAAAAATAAATGTATTAATGTATTAAATAATAAGCATGAAATGTCTTGCATCAATTGGTTCAGAGAGATCTATATACACCTCAATAATATTTGTATCAAACGGTAGACAAGTTAATTGTATACCATTTAATATGCAAAATAATAGACAATTATACAGTATATAATAGACACAAATGTTTACATATTTTTTTTATTTTACAATATTAAATGTTTTGTATCGTAATAATTTTGGAGGTTTTCAGTGTGGATTGTCAGAGTAAAATATTCAAATGTTTCTTCTTTGCGTATGTACCAGTAATGAAAGCTTTATTGGCCATATGTCTTCTTATGGTAAATCACTGAAATTCCATATTCAAATTGGGCAAATGAATCATAGTTATTATAATAACTATCATTTATTGATGATTTTTATTATTTTTATAACTTTTATTATTATATACTTTGGTATATAAAGTTGTGATTCATAGTGTGTATTGTTCCTTTTAATTTTAATACTTTCTTTCAGTCCTGCTGTCAAAAAATTTTTACAGTACGGTATAATATTTTAATAAAAATATGGAACTGTTCATTAAAACATGAAAACAAACTTGCTGGATTCACATTTCTATCCAGCCTTTCCCTAAATTTTATTCTAATACTCTTCCCAAATTTCCTGTCCTTAATTTGCATCCCTCCAATATAATTTAACCATAATTGGAAATATATATGTGAATGAGTGCTACATGTCTTTCTGTGCAATAGTTC
>NW_022745892.1:0-586 GCF_011630105.1 Anneissia japonica
TACTGTAATAATAATAATATCAGCAAAAATTTGAACAATATATAATGTTAATGCTAAGACTAATAGTTAATATTAAAACTAACGGTAATAAAAACAACAATAATAATAACAACAATGACAACAATAATAACAGCAATAATAATAACAATTAGTACAATGTAGTACCAGTAAATGACTTGTGGCCAAGTTGGATCGAATTCACATGAAATACTAAATAGATATACGTGAAATAGATAACTCATGCGCAATAATACTTTAATAAACTCGCTTATCCTTGATGGTTCGTCTCCCAACTTCGAGTATATTATAGCTGACACAATTACCTTTTATAATTGTGACTTTTTTTTCATTTTGATGACATAATCATGGTAAAAATAAATGGGTTTTTTTACCACCCCTCATCTTTCTTTCCTCAAGACTGATGACCCCATCCTAACCAGTCGTCATTTCTGAATCATATTCAATGGGCATAAACTTCAAGTGTCACGCTTGAATGTGATGTAATATAATAATAATATGTTGTTCTTATATAGCGCTTAATGCCTTAACAAAGCCTCTAAGCGCTTTACATTATTACCCCCGGTCA
>NW_022745893.1:0-714 GCF_011630105.1 Anneissia japonica
TATCGATAATAAAGGTGACAACAGCAACAACAACAACAATAATAATAATAATAATAATAATAATAATAATAATAATAATAATATGAGAAAAATACCAATAAAACCCAATAACAATATTTTAAAATTACTATTATTAAAATATTATTGTGTAAAAAATGATGATCCAATTCAGCTTTAATGAAGCGTAGGGATATCTTCTCATACTTCCTAAGCAAACAAATTGGCAGGTCTTCCGAACTAAAATCCTTAATGATTAAAATATTAATACTAAGACTAATATATAATAATAATATGAATTAAAAAAATCGAGAATTTTGTATTATTTATACGGTAACAATAATAATATCAGCAAAAATTTAAACAATACATAATGTTAATGCTAAGACTAATAATTGATATTAAAACTAACGGTAATAAAAACAATAATAACAATGACACCAATAATAACAGCAATATTATTATGGCCGAGTTGACTTGTGGCCGAGTTGACTGCAGCCGAACTTTTTGTGGCCGAGTTGATTTGTGGCCGAGTTGACTTGTGGCCGAGTTGACTGTGGCCGAGTTGACTTGTAGCCGAGTTGGATCGAATTCTTTGATCCAATGACCGGGGTAGTAATGTGAAGCGCTTAGAGGCATTGTACATGAAAGTGCTATATAAGAGCGATAATAGAGTACTGTAATACAGTGTTACGTCACGATACCACGTGATATTCT
>NW_022745894.1:0-610 GCF_011630105.1 Anneissia japonica
ACATGACAAAGGCGCAAAGAAAGGGGAATATGTTTTCATATATTTTCATATATATGTATTATACATATATATATATATATATATATATATATATATATTTATATATATAGATTAAAAGGCAAAATACTGGAAAACAACAATGCTGTGGGAAACAATGGCTGAATCTCAGTAGAGATACAAAAATGATAAGCAACAGCTAAAAAGTAAACGTAAGTAAACAGCCAGAGATAGAACCAGAGCTTTCGGACAACACTAGTCCTTCCTCAGTGGCGAGTGAGTGAGGGTACAAAAAGCTAGATGGTATAAAGTGAGAATTTCATGCAAGCATGATTGGAAACACTAGGCTGGGTGAGATTAGAATAAACAGCCTAAACAAGTAAACAGGAAGGCCAAAACTAAACTTTAGAGGCATACCTCAATAAATAAGCCAAATGATTTATCCAGAATAAATTGAAATGTAATTGGTTTAATTTAGTGTACTGGGAGAACGTTCCTAATATTGAGTCCAAATGGTGTGGTTGTTTTAAGTAAAAGTTCCCAGTGATTCTCTTTATCTTTGCGATTTTTGTCGCTCCAACTGGCATTACGGTCAATTGCAATCACTCTGAAA
>NW_022745895.1:0-1292 GCF_011630105.1 Anneissia japonica
CTTAACACTATGTTATTATTAGTATGTATATTATATATATAAAACCAGAATTTTGGTGTCCTATAGGATTTAGATAGTTTTCTATAGGACTTGATAAAGTCCTATAGGACTCGATATAGTTTTATAGGATAATATGCAAACCTTTAGAACACCTTTAAAATCCTATAGGATCCTATAGGACATTTTCGTAAGGGTAGGCATATACATAAAACAAAAAATAAACAAACAATAATAATAATAATAATAATACCGTACGATAGTCACATTGAAGATAAAGAAATGGAGAAAGTGATTAAGTATCAGGAAGGAAATTATGGAAAATTAAAACAGTGGTCATTGCTGTTGTAATTGGGACATTTGGAACAGTTCCAAAGAAATTAAAGAAAATACTGGAACAAATCGGTATAGAGAGACCAGAATAAATGAACTTCAGAAAAGTGTGATTCTGAACATGGCAAGGATCCTCAGGAAGGTTCTAGAAAAAAAAAAAATAGATAGTAATAATAATAATATTAAATAATAATAATAATACTTCAATAGGTCTATTTACGATAGTGTGATTAATGAGATATTTGGTGATTAATTTATAGAAATATATAATAGGTATATACCATTAATAATGATTTGCCATAATAAATCAAATTACGGCTATGTAAAATCTTTTTTTTTTCCCATAAAATGTTACCTATTTTATTCTGTTTTAAAAAATTATCTTATAAATTTTTTATTTCTTACCAAGTTTTATTGTATAATTCTATGATAATTTAATCCGACGTTCCACAAACATTTTTTGGAGGGCCGCAAAGCCGTCAGGAAATTGAAAAAAAAATAACAAAGAGACGTTTCATCATGGAGAAAATAGTTTTTAATAAAGCCGCTTCATTGTTACAGCGAATGCGTCGCTTGCACACGCTGCTAAAGTGCCATATGATGCGTGCTATTTGAGTTATAAGCGGTTTTTGTGTCTATGCCACCTCGGGAGCTAGACACTCTAGTATTAACCCTGTAAGATCGAGTAAATCAGGTATGGAGGAATGATGGGAGGAGTCATGAGCTAAAGATAAAAATAAATATAAGACCTGTCCTAGAAAGATCACTACAGTAAAACAACACTGTCACACATTTTTTTGATAACCGAATGCCCATGTAGATAAACATATAATAATTAGTTTATAGTTTTTATTATAGTTATAATAAATATTATATGTATATATATAAATATATATAATAAATAAATATATATATATGTATAATTATTATTTTATATACATATATATTATTATTTTTATTAT
>NW_022745896.1:0-434 GCF_011630105.1 Anneissia japonica
ATAGCTCGCAACGAATGTAGTCCTGTAAATAAATGAATAAAGAAATTGTGTAATAAAATTCCTCTAGCGGGCTTGAACCTGCGACCTCTCACTGTCAAGGCGAGCGTCATAACCATTAGACCACGGAGGCTTCATGGTTAAACAGATTCAAATACCACCAGATACACTCCATTACACAGTAAGTACGGCTAGAAACATATAATAGCATACACTGAAATATAAATCAAGGTAGCCGTTAACACTCTTAAATTATATACATAAATCATCAAAGAAAGGTAAATACAGTGTTTATATACTGTTAACGCTTTATATTATATTGTTTCGAAAACACATGGACATGACTTTTAGTTTATGTATGTGTATATATATGTGTATGTATATCTATATATGTTTCTATATATACATACACACACACCTGTCTCTTATACACATCT
>NW_022745896.1:475-1382 GCF_011630105.1 Anneissia japonica
GGTAGCCGTTAACACTGTTAAATTATATACATAAATCATCAAAGAAAGGTAAATACAGTGTTCGAATAAAGGACATAATAATACATCGTGTAGCATAGCTCGCAACGAATGTAGTCCTGTAAATAAATGAATAAATAAATTGTGTAATAAAATTCCTCTGGCGGGACTCGAACCTGTTACTCGAACCATTACACAATAAGTACGGCTAGAAACATATAATAGCATACACTGAAATATAAATCAAGGTAGCCGTTATCACTCTGTCAACAGTGTTCGAATAAAGGACATAATAATACATCGTGTAGCATATATATATATATATATGTATATATATACTGCACTGTAATGCATAGGCCTATTTTAATACACTACTTAGATATGCTTTTCTTTTCCATCTTGATTTCAGAGGTCAAAAACATTTTTCAATTTTTTTTCATTCATATAGTGGTGTAGACTAGTCTTTTAAGAACATTTTGCTCGAAAAAAGTTTTGGATACGACGCCCCGTTATGGAGTTATGATTTTTTAAATAACATGATGTCAGAAAATCCGCCCAAAAGCTTATCTTATTTCTGTTGGTTACGCACCGAAACATTTTGCATGAAACTTCACTCGGGCCATCTCGGATTGACTCGAGTGAGTACGATACGAGGAACAAGAGCAGACACTTCGCAATGTCGTGACGCTCGAGTTTTACTATTATTGCTCTTTCTATGTTTACCTACGTTAGGCCTATGAAATTTCACGGACTTATGTGATGTACGTCACTGTGTAACCATAGAGAAAATAGAACTGTTCTATTTTCTCTATGGTGTAACTAACTGTGACCTTCTTGGATGTTACTAAATGTTAGTATATTATCTACAACAACAACAGCTAGTACCTCCTGTTATACAGTGTAGATAGGT
>NW_022745897.1:0-703 GCF_011630105.1 Anneissia japonica
TTGCCTGTTAATATAATGATATGAATGTACACTTGGTTTTAACCAACTTTTCATCATGATCATAATCCAATATAGAACAACGTTCATTCCTGTTTTTTTTTTAATGATTATAACCAGTTCCATCATGTATGCTTCTACAGTATATTCGTTACTTTCCTATTTCTAAGATGTGATAGTAATAGCTAGCTTACAATTCCTCTGTCTCTTCCTCTTCTTTCTTCCTCATCCTTCTCCTTCTCATCATCTCTCTATCCCTATAAAAATGTATAAAAATGAACGATAATTTTTAATTGTTTGGTATTGGCCTTTCTTGATTATTATTGTTTTTTACTGATTTTAAATTTCCCTACAATTTTATGGTTATGTTGTAAATAATAGTTTTGTAATTTTACTGTACTGTTCTTTGTTCCAAAGGTTGTGGGCACCACTTGTGGTGTTATGGCGCACTGTTGCTGACGCAACCTTTGGGTCGTTTGTGCCAATGAAATAAATGAAATGAACAGATTTTCTTGATATTTTCTGTTAATATACATCGCTATGAAGAGATCATGTGAGAAACAACTGAAATTCCAAGTTATATACATTTGCAAACCCCCTTCAGGAAATTTTTTTCTTAATGCCTAAAATACCCTAAAATATTTTCCATTTTAGGGTAGTAATAGTATGATACAAGTTTTACAAAAAAAAATTCTAATACATGTTA
>NW_022745898.1:0-616 GCF_011630105.1 Anneissia japonica
CTACTGTCATCTGTAAGCATACTTAAGTTTTCTGGTATGTCTCCGGCTTCCTCGCAGAATGTAATAATTACATCTGCTAACATCATGTCTTTGTTAAAGTTCTAGAATTAACAGAGAAATAATAGTGAGAGAGGTTAACAATTTTGGTTTAGCCATGATATAACTATTATTATTAACTTGTCAACACTGTATCTGTATTGCTGTATATTACCTTTTTATAGAGCGAAGGCCAATTCGAGCGAATTCGAGCGGATTGTTTTTTCGAGCGGATTTCATGTGTTTATATGGGGTTTAATGATTTATCGATTGTGAAGGTTGTGATAGTTATTGGAAACATAATTTATTTATTCGTTCTATTAATTGGTAAAATAAGTTTGAATAATTATTGATATATGCTGCAGTGACAAATACACACACAGGCTTATCATGTAGATTATTTCAGAAATATTTTTCTGACTATATAAAAGATTATGATATGTTTGAATTGATTATCGCACTGGAAATGATACGTATTGAAGATGTTGTAGAAGGCTATTTTTTAAAACATATAAAATTTCAATATTTGCATAATTATCTTGTGCATTTTTCAATTTTAATAGTAATATTATAAAAGCAG
>NW_022745899.1:0-890 GCF_011630105.1 Anneissia japonica
AAACAATAAAACAAAGCCAACATAAGACTGACATTTCCCAGAAGTTGTCAACAGCTACGACTTAGTTTTTCTTTCCTTTTTTTAAACATGAGAACAATAAAACTTTTTAAGTCAAAAGTGTGATTGTGTTATTCATTCAAACGTGATCTTTTCTAACATATTAATTAGCATCTTAAATTCCTGTTCAATTTTTAATTTCCATTTTACTTATAAATTCCAATCCAATAACAATGATCTATAATCAATGTATAATTAATGTTCATTCTCAATGTTCAGCAATCCAATCAATGTTCAATCAATGTTCAATAATCAATGTATAATCAATGTTCATTCAATGTTCAATAATCGACTTTCAGCAATCAAATCAATGTGCAATTGTGATGGTCATAAGACTGTCAATTGTACTAGAATTAGCTAAATATGCTTGTTTTACTGGATTTTTTGCCGAAATTGCTTAAATCGTTGTATTTACACGACTTCTAATGCTCTTGTATAACTTTTATAAAAATATAAACAAGCATACCTTTGGCAAAATTAGACCATTTTCTATATTAAAAAGGATTGGTCTAATTTTACTTTTTGATGACGATTTTTTTTATGGATTTATTATTAAATTTATTCAGGAGCTAACTTAAATTATTTTTTGTAGTTTTCATCTTTTTCATGTTGTGAAATTTTAAACGTCATCAGACTAGCATTTTTTGGTACTATATTTAAAAAAATCTATAAAACTGCCATTTTAATTTTTAAAACCCATGCAGATCGATTATGGATGCACAGTAGAATAAACACCAATGGAATTTCCAATTTAAATAGTTTGTTTTATTTGTAAACCAATTTATCTTACATTAGTATGCCATGTTTTTAAATTAAATTAATTTCTTTTCTAT
>NW_022745900.1:0-1273 GCF_011630105.1 Anneissia japonica
AATAAATGCGGATGAATTTTTCATTTTGATTTTGCGATAGGTCGTGAGAAGAAATATCGTAGGCGCTGAAAACATTAGCCTATCCCGCGCTGCTAGGCTAGGCCTAGCCTTACCTCGATTTAGGTTCTGTTATCACACATAAAAACGGCCGACATGATATTTTCCGTTGCTAGTATTGACACTTGTGAAATATAATATTTCATAGGAATTATTTCAAATTTGTTAAAAAACTGATTCTGACTGAGATTTTGCCACTTAAACAAACATCTCATCCTTAATCGAACGACCGCATTGTGCGAGATACGAAGTACAAAAGCTAATCTCATTAGAGAGGGCGCACTTTATTGACTGTATAAAAGTATACATAAAAGCGAGAGTATTCCAGTGGATGTGATCTACAACCTCTGAATTTGCCTAGTAACGATGGATTCGTCCAGAAAATGGTAATATTTTATGAGAAATAGTCTGTATTTCTCATTTTTTTAAATTCTTTTGCGTAAAACTAAAATTCATGCCAATATTTTTCCATGATTTATAATAATTGGAGTAATGCAAATAAATTTTTTCTAAAAAAAGTCAGTTTTTAGTGAAATTTTGCCGGGAATGGGGCTTTAACCGACGTGCCCTATTAGCAAATGGCAATAATGTTCAGTAATCTTTAAATAATTAGAATATTTATTTGTACAAGAAAAAAAAGCATTATTTAGAATAATCATTTCTACAAGTTTAAAAAATAAACATTTCTTAAAATTGGTAAAAAAAATACCAATAGGCGTGTCGAACTCACGACCCTAAGTTCATTAGAACACAGCCTTAACCGAAGGTCCGAGATCGAATGTCAATTTTGTTTAATGAACATGGATAAGAATTTGTTTTACAAAATGAGAATACGCGATTCAAACTTGCTGAATACGCGATTCGAACTCACGTTCTTTAGAACACCTCCTTAACCGACCGCGCCATTCATGCGACATGCACTATTATTACGGTAGTGTTAAACGACAGTAATGTACAGTCCTTGCTGAACCCCCCTCCCCCTGTATTGTTTTGTAGGTGTAGGGGGAACCCTGGGGTCTAACTTTCACAACGCTTTTAAAGTTTTGGTAACAAGAACAAGAACAGCAGTGAGGCTCTGGGTCAGCGCTTCGCGCGGACCAAAGAGCGTGATTGCAATAATAATTAAGGCTTATGTAAAATGCAACAGTAGAATTATTGAATGTGGTTTAGTATGTGGTGCTTTCGACAATATATAGAGGGACTAGTGTTGTACAAA
>NW_022745901.1:0-1558 GCF_011630105.1 Anneissia japonica
GATATTATATAACATATCTCTTCAAAAAATATATCATTCGGATATATATGTAAATACAGTAGGCCTCTTTATAAATACGTTAAAGAATAATGATATAAAGATCGCATGGGCCATAACCTATCACTAAAGTATCACACTAAATTCCCCGTGTGCTCTGTAAGTCAGTAAAGCAAACGTTGAACAAAAATCTATAGGATTTTGTACATTTCTATACTACTTGTATATAATTGTATCGATGTATTGATTTTTGTTAATAAAATTTACCTAATTCAGTTGTCTACTATCTTTACAGAATACCACAAGATTAATCGCGTTCCCAGGTATATTTCGAAGTTACAGTTGTCAAGTCTAACAATCCACAGAATAAAAGAAACTTAACTCACCTAACTATAGAAGGGGAATTCCCTCATTGGTACTTTTGCCAGGGTATCGCGCGCAACATAACATGTACACTTGATTCACAGCAACACACTGTTCAACAAGAATGACCTGAGGGAAATATTACAAAGCGTGTAAGTCCTTCAAACGCACAGTCGGTTCTGAAAGAGTATCAAGCACGAACCAAAACATGGACAAAGCTGTTGAAGATGCTTCGTCATAAACTGCATATCTACCGTCAATACCAACGGACCAATCACTAGGGTATATTTCCAATTATATTCGTCTGAACCTCACGCTCTACTACGCATGAGCTTTAGTAACACGTGTATACGTTAGAGCATGCCGCAATGTCGAGGTCAGTGCTGTACAAGGATTTTCTGTGAATATGGTTATATTTTCAACATTCTATAACATTGAATGCAATTTTTACTATACATAGGATAACTGATATTGATTAGTTTAAAAAATGGCTCATATTAAGGTAAAATCAATAGGAGTCGATTTCCTTTTTGGCCTACAATCTGAACTGGATTGCTTTTGATGAAATATAATATATACAAAAAATATTAAACATATGACATTTTTAAAACAGACTCTTAATTTAACGGTTCAAGTTAAGTTCTGCTGACATTGAGCAAAGCAATTTCATTGCTTGCACTACAGTGAGCGTTTCTGTGAACCAAGCTGTAGCATTGCTTGCGCTTTAGTCAACAACGGCTCTGGTGTAAACCAAGCTGTAGCATTGATTGCGCTTGAGTCAACAAGTCTGGTGTAAATCAAGCTGCAGCAAATTGCTTGAACTTGAGTCAACAACGGGTCTGGTGTAAACCAAGTTGTAATATTGCTTGCGCTTCAGTCAACAAAGCTGTAGCGTTGCTTGCGCTTGAGTCAACGCGTCTGATGGGAACAAAGTTGTAACATTGCTTGCGTTTGAGTCAATGCGTCTGGTATAAACCAAGTTGTAGCATTGCTTGTGCTTGAGTCGAGTCAATGGGTCTGGTAGGAACCAAGCTGTGGCATTGCTTGCGCTTCAGTCAACGAGTCTGGTGTAAATCAAGCTGTAGCGTTCATTGCACTTGAGTCAACGCGTCTGGTGGGAACCAAGCTGTAGCTTGCTTGTGCTTGAGTCGAGTCAATGAGTCAACGAGTCTGGTGTAAATCAAGCTGTAGCGTTCAT
>NW_022745902.1:0-1017 GCF_011630105.1 Anneissia japonica
ATGGTAATAAATTTCAGTCTGTTGTCGCTCCGAATGGATTAATCGCAAACCTTGGCTCTTCGAATGATATTTGTAGCTAAAAATATTTGAATTGAGCATCTCTTTTACTAAATCATTGTCTATTTCTTCATCCCATCTAAATAGGAAAAAAAAATTTAATTCACTGAAAATTATTATAAATGGCATTTGTTGATACAGTTTACTCAAGAATAAAGTTCCATATTAATCAACATGACATTACATACATTTGATTTGGGGGGCTTAGAATTTGAGGTCATCATAATTAAGATGTTTTTAATGGTGCAAAGTAACAAAAACTTTAATGGGTTTGAGTTAAATATTGGCAGTGGTATTGAAGGAATATATACGGTAATATCTGTTCATTTACATTGACATATCGCTAATACCTTTTGATCTTTTTTGTTGCTGATTCTTCATCTGCTGATGTGGTCAATGGTGCTACTGAAATTAATAAAATTATACATTGATTGAAATATTATTTTATATTATTATTGTTTACTATTATTTAATATTATTATTATTATTATTATTATTATTATTATTATTATTATTATTATTATTAACAGTGTTATTGTTGTTGTTGTTGTTGTTATTATTATTATTATCATTATTAATATTTGGTTACTTTTATTTATTATTGATTATTGATATTATGAATTTTTACTATTATTATTACTATTAGCTATTTGGGTTTATTACAAACAAGTAGTTTTCCCTGCCATGGTGACCGTACTCTAAGACAAGATCAATAAGGTTGGAAAACTTACCAGTACAAATCAGCTTATCTTGAAAACCTACAACAATGGGTACACCTCCTGGTGTTTGTTGTCCATCTGAAACAGATACAGTAAGCGTGTATAAAACTGGTAAAAAAGATAGACTCAAAATGTGTGTTGTAAAATTGCATGATGGTATTACAGTATTAACAAAAAAAAAGAAATCTCTACCCAAAACACACACCCTAAAAACGAACATACCTAGGCCTCAGGCCTCTAT
>NW_022745903.1:0-919 GCF_011630105.1 Anneissia japonica
CCACCTGATAAGGGGTGCAGGAGTTTTACTGTCACAGATAGAAATGGCTAATGCAAAACAACATGGCTTTATTTTGGTAATAACATTTCTAATGGGTAGAAATGGCTAATGCAAAAAAAATGGCTTTATTTCGGTAAAGCAGTGAATTCTACCTCCCTTGTTGTTGGATTATGGGGACTACCTCCAATCATCCAACAATGGAAGTAGAATTGCTTCACCTCAAACCATATTGTATTTGTATAATATAACATTTTCATTTTCTTAACTGTTTCATTAGTAACACTCTGTATGCTTTGGCAAAACAGAGTCGAACCACAGGCGCCTTCAAGCTAGCAAGATACGCTTTTGAAAAACTTCAGTCTTTACGTATTCCACCAAGATTTCAAGAATCAATTGACCTAGGAAGTGTTACCATCAGGTCAAAGCCATTTCATGATGGCGAGGCAAGTTTTTTACATCTTTAGTAGCAGCCCAGCATAGTTACACATTCCAATGTGTAACTATGCACATTGGAATGCACTATGACCTTATAATGCATCAACAGATTCAACAATAAATCAATGTACCTCATTCTGTGCTCCCCTCTGCTAGATTCTTCACCGATCTTACAGAATATATCAACAGATTCAACAATAAATCAATGTACCTCATGAATCAAATGTTATGTTTGTATTTCAGGATTCATTACCAATGTGTTACCGCTGCTCTACCACCAATCCTCTACTAAACAATCTTGGCAACCAGTGCATCAATTGTTCTCAACCATTTGTGTATTCTTTCTCCACATTTGGTAAGTTGACTAATGAATCCTGTTGCTTGCTTATCATAAATATATAAATAAACATACATATGTACGTACGTACGTACGTACGTACATACATACATACGTACATACACACATACTTACATACATACATAC
>NW_022745904.1:0-728 GCF_011630105.1 Anneissia japonica
ACTATATAAAAGTGTCATTTCCGGCCATCTCGAGAGGTACTATTTCCTCAAATGTTCTCACCTCAACCCCAGCCATGGTGGGGCTGAGGACGTTGTGAAATCACGTTTTTGAAGTAGCCCTATGTAAAGTACATATTCAAAGACAATGTTTTTAAGCTTTTTTTTCTATGTTTTTTTCCATGGTATATCACACACACACACATTAATAAGATCTCTATGGTTGTCAAAAATCCCTGATAAAAGATCATGTTTGTTTAATAATACTATTACTAATAGTAATAATAATAATAACAATGATGATGATGACGATAGTAATAATTGATAATAATATTAATAGCAATAAAAAGAAGAAAATTGTGTTAAATTCGAAAAAAAAGTTATGATTTGTTGATCAAATTATAGTATATATAGTTAAAGCTTAGTAAGCTATAATTAGGCCTAAGTTGTCCTGGATATTAAGTAGATTCCTGATTAAAGATCATGAGAAATGTTTTGGCGTTTCATTTTGACTATAATGGTAATGTGATGATGATGATATAAAAGTGTCATTTCCGGCCATCTCGAGAGGTACTATTTCCTCAAATTTTCTCACCTCAGCCCCAGCCATGGTGGGGCTGAGGTGGGTGTCGACTCACAAAATGCCCTCCCCCTCCACCTTTCAAGACAGATCTGTGCCCTTCCCTGGTTATGATATTAAACTCCATCGAGTCGGCTCCTGATGTATGTCT
>NW_022745905.1:0-1704 GCF_011630105.1 Anneissia japonica
CAAAGCAAGAGTATTTTTGTGCTTTATGGGTCTAAATAATGCTATAAAAGCAGATAGGGCCTATGTTTGAAAATGTCTGTGTCTGGGTGAGTCTACAGTGCATTAGTTGGGTTGGATACGGGCCTGTAATTGATGCGTGTTTCTTTGTTATCAATTGTATCATGTAAGTCATTGCCAATGTGTATCACAATGTGCACCAGAATAAATTAAACAAGAAATATTTCCTATAAAAAAACGCCGCAACTTCTGTAGGTAATTCAATTTGTGTATCGGCCTACAGCTACTTCCATCCCTCTTATTAACAGAGATCCTGCTGCAGAGGCGACCAGCAACGAGGATTGACTCCGCCACACTCTGCAAAGCAGCCAGGATTTGCAGAACATGGCTCATCGCGTCATTTTACGTCAAATCATGATAATTTGCGTAAAGTATTTGTATTTCGCGTCGACCTATGGCAATTCGCGTCAACTTATAGTAATTCGCGTCAACTTATAGAATTGCATAACTAGTGGAAATGCATAGCGGAGAGTATGTGAACATTTATTTATTTATAAGTATGAATAACTAGTTCTTTTGTTACATTAGGCCTATATAGTTAACTAGTAAAGGAAGAGAATTCATTTTACAGTGCCTGATACCAAACCACATCATACATAGACCGTACTTCTGATAGCTAGGCTAGGGCCGTCGTATCTCTTGACTTGTGTCTTGTCAACGTTCAGTGAGCTTCCTTCCACGCAGACAGGCTGAGGTAGGTAGGTTGGTAGGCCTAGGCCCCAGGCTTGTTTTCCTGCTTGTTTGTTTGAGGGTAGGCCTGTTGTTGTTTTACTTTGGAGTAGACTAGGCCTATATATATTTATACAGATATACTTATATAAGTAGGCCTGTTATAAACCACATATACTGTTAAATTATATAAATCATCAAAGAAGGGTAGCCTGTGTAGTAGTAGGCCTAGACAGTGTTCGAAAAAAGAAGGACTGTAAGTAATAGTCATCGTGTAGCATTGCTCTCATTTTATATATAATTTAACAGTGTTAGCGACAATCTTGATTTATATTATATGCGATTATTTGTTTCTAGCTGTGTAATAGAGTGTATCTGGTGGTATTTGAATCTCTTCAACCATGAAGCGTCTGTGGCTAATGGTTATGACGTTTGCCTTGACAGCGAGATGTCGCAGGTTCGAATCCCATAGGAGGAATTTTATTACACATTTTCTGTATTTATTTATAGGACTACATTCGTTCAGAGCTATGCTACACAGTGAATTATTATGTCCTTTAATTGAACATTTTATTTTCTTTGATGATATATAGAGTATAACAGTCGTGTCGTCACAACACCAGGTGGCACCCTTTGTTGTCAACCAGACTTTGGTTACCGTTCATTACGCCTGAATGACTTCAAAATCTTAATGGTTTAGAATAGGCTTTCTGGAATAGGCATTTTAAAACCTAATTATTTACCATCAAAATGTACTAAAAACTCAAAAGCTCGCATTATATTAGTTATCGAACACACATTTAGTTACAAAGAAAAACTAAGATACAACATCTCAATAATTACATTAGAAATTGGGATCAATGGTTTATCAGTGGAGAAAATGGCATACTGTTAAACATATTTTGTGGCGCCAATAGCAACAGAGAAGTATCACGTGGTATCGTGATGTAACACTGTAGTACTATATATATATACTCA
>NW_022745906.1:0-1556 GCF_011630105.1 Anneissia japonica
GCTATTCGTACTGGTAGCCCATTAAGCATATCCTTAGCTGAGCCTGTATGGAAGCAGCTAGCTGGTATGGCCCTCACTGTCGCAGATCTTACGGAACTAGACAAGGATTATGTACCAGGTAAAAACTGATACACTTAATTTGATGAACAAACTATTTCTGTTGTTTCTTCAACTAGAACACCCCTAAAAAATAATGGCATTGCCTATTACAGTACATGAAATGGTTTTGTATTTATTACATTTGTTAATATGTGCTTTCAAAAACAATATAAGGAAAAACACATGAGGCAAAAGTCCCTGTTAGCAGAAATGGTCCATAGTGAGCTGTCTGGTAGTTGAGAGTGAGCTGTCAAATGGTCCAGATGGAGCTGTTAGCAGCTCCATAAACTTAACTTTAATTGGTTTTAAGAATGTCCATTGGGAGTTAACAAGAGAGTCCTGGCCAGCAACATATAGCCATTGGAATGTAAACAAGAAACCAATTACAATCACTCACATCATCTCATGGGCTTCAATGGCAATAAATAATTTAAGAACCCTTCACTATTCAACAAACCAGCAGGATGTATAACCCGGGTTTTTTCCAAAAGCCGGGTGCCATGGACCAGTTCTGTTAATGGCCAAAAATGCAGCATGATAGAAATGTGCTTTAATAATTGATTAAAAAAATAGATGAACAACAGTAACCACAGAAATAATGAATAAATATAAATTATTAACAAAATGTTATAATAAATATCAAAAAAGCAAATAGAGATCAAAACAGAACAATTTTACATATATATGTTTAAACATGATTATATTGTTTTAGGTTTGATATATATTCGTGATATGGATCCTGCAGCCTGTACACAGATGGAGATGCCATTCAGTACTCCAAGTGCAAGTGGACAAGAAGTGAAGTTGAGCAGTAAACATACTCACATCACACCTGAAAATAGGAACCAGTTTGTCAAAGCAGCCTTGAACTACAGGTATGGGATCATTATGATCTTTATAGAAAGGTGGGGGAGGCGCCAATGGAAAGTAGTGAGCTTAAGCTTACCTGTCAAACATTCGAACCTTTTGTGTTACCACAACTCCTTTGACAAGAAAAGAAATCATAATTTCTGTAGGCATAAAACTTTCTACTCTCAGAAAAACTTGTAATGGCAAAATTGAACCATTGTCTAGGTGAAAAGAGGATGTAGTGTCTGGACACCTACCATGGATTCATTACTGGGCTCTGCTGTCCTGCTGTTGAACAATTTAGTTTAATTAAACCAGTGATAGTGATAGCTTAATTTTACCAATGGTGGTGATGTTAAAAATGAAAATAATGATAATGTTGAGAATACTGTACGAACAGTGGCAGAAATACTGATAATGTGTAAAGGCAAAGATGGAGGTTATGATAATAATGGTGATTTTGTGATTATGAAACGCATACAAATTTTGCACTCATGATTTTGTTACAAGTAAATTACATAAACTTTTTAAGTTGTGTATGTTTTTTTAATTTGTAGATTACATGAGTTTGATGAGCAAGTACAGTGGGTGAGGGAGGGTATGGCAAG
>NW_022745907.1:0-1274 GCF_011630105.1 Anneissia japonica
TAAATTGCGAGACCTATCTCCTGGCCTAGGCCTATATGGTAATTATACATTATAGGCCAAATCAATATTTGTATATTATAGGCAAGCTATTACGTTACAACTAAAAATTAAATGAAAAAAAAAATACATTATAGATAAATCTAACGGAGAGTTAAATAGGCAATTTAACCATTAGGATGCGTACCAGTACTTAAGTACAAATAGTGTGAATGTCACTCCAAAAAATGACATGGCAATTTTATAATTACTATAACTTTATTTTGGAAACGACGCTTTTAAAAACAGTAGACACGCTCTTGCAGTGTGTTCATAAAAGTAACATACTGACAGTACAGCCATAATACAATATTAAAACAGACTTTTAATACAATAATATACGTTACACAATTACACAAGTTGAATATATTACAGATCCTGTATGTCATTTAACACTTAATGGTATGGTAATGGTAATGGTGGGATATTTGTAGTGCGCCTTCCACAATAAAATCGTCTCAAGGCGCCGAAAAAAGGTAGGACCATGAATTTAAAAAAATTAAATTATATTATATCTTATATTAAAGAGCCTATATTAATCAGAATATTTTTTTATTTTATTTATTATAAGTTGAATAAATATAAATAAATGAATAAGGTAAATAAATAAACAAATATAAAATAAATAAATAAATAATTGATAAATTAAGCCTTCAAAAACAGGCAGACCAAGAATGGAAATGCGCACTCCTGTTGTTGAGACGGCGTCACCACCACTACCGCGTACACGGCGACAGTATGCTGGGCTCCGGTAGCTTCCACCTTGGATAAGCCTCGGCTCCACTACCGTGCACTGCTAAGGTGGCGACGCCGGCTCAAGTAATGGAGTTGCGACTTTAAGGAACAAAAATCAAAACACTTAATTAATACTCTTAAACTACAAAAATTGTAAAAAGATAAACTTAAAAAAGTGGGTTTTAAGTTCCTTCTTAAATGTATGAACGGAAGTTACTTCACGGATAGAGGCTGGTAGGGTGTTCCAAAGTCTTGGTGCAGCGACAGAAAAAGCCCTATCACCGTAAGTTTTGAGTCGCGATGCTGGAACGGATAGTATGAATCTATTGGTCGTTGATCTCATAGACCTACTACAAGTTACAGAACGTGATGTTAGAAGTTGAGAAATGTATTATGTTGTGCAGGGCTTTGTACGGAATGAGCTTGAATGTGATGCGCTTGTCAATTGGTAACCAGTGTAGATGGTGGAGAACAGGTGAAATATGTTCACGCCTGGAAACTCC
>NW_022745908.1:0-629 GCF_011630105.1 Anneissia japonica
CATTTTCTACTGCAAATATAGGCTAGAGTACTGTATGTTTCAATATGCAATATGCTTTTTAAAATAATTTTGGAGGCTTTAGTGCAGAGCTTATTCAAAGGTAGTTTCGAAGAGACTTTAAATGCCAAAAATTTAGGTTGATCTTTGATAAGTGGAATGTATGAAGTATTTTTTATATTTTTCAATTGATAATTATGAGAAATCTTATGATTGTACCAAGAATTGAAGATGGGAACTATAATGAAACATTATTATACTCTATATGTACAGTATTTGGTAGTGCACTGTAGGTTTCAGTTGCATCAAATCAAGCATCTATCTAATTGTAGGTGTTACAATAGCGGGGGGCCAATAGGATTTCAAGTTTTTTAGGAGAATAAGTCTGCATTTGCAGACCTTGATTTAAAAGGCGCGCGATCGCGCCGGCGCTCCTCCGCGCTCCTCGAAATTATGCGAGGAGAGCAATCAATAGCGCTCCTGAATTTTTCTAGGGGAGCAACAAAAATACCAAATTTCATTACAAAAGCACTATATTCACGACAGCCGGTCAGCTGGTAGTGTACCTGTTGGACGCAAGCTGACGACAACCAAGGATTAAGAGTAGACCTAAAGGCAGCCGACCGTCGTGT
>NW_022745909.1:0-851 GCF_011630105.1 Anneissia japonica
TAACCTTACAATGACTAGACAATAATTAATTGATATAGAGAAAACACAAATAAAAAATAAAAAAAATATGTTCTCTCTTATAAAGTATAATGAAAACAACCTGATGGAAAAAAATCAATAGGAAAACTAGGAGGAACAACAAAAAAAGGGGGGGGGGGAATATCCTGGGCAGGGAATAACTCTCTAGGTAGAAAAAATCAGTGGGGAAAATTAGCAGGTGGCAAGTAGCTACCGTAATAGTGCTATATTCTGTAAAGTAAAGCCTCAAACCACCTCGATTTTGAGTCTACTAAATTTAGAAATCTACCCAGGCTTTTGCAGATATAGCCAGAACTAACTTAATATTTGGATTTTTTTGATTGCAGATTATTTTTTTTTAGATTTCAGTAAGTTAACCCGACTCAAAGACAAGCTTGCGTACAAAAAAAACATGCGCATTCATCTTCTATACACAATTAAAAATCGAAATTTAAAAGTAGATAGACATTTTGAAAAGAAGAACAAAAAAAACAAATTCTCCCATATTACAGAAACTTCTTTGTTGAAACTAATACAGAAACAAATTCTTTTGTATTTAAAATATTTTTTTTTAAATGAATTAAGAAACATAAGAACATTCAAGATTAAATACATTAAAAATAACAAGCTTCTGTTCTTTTGACTTTTGGTAGTTAATATATATATATATTAGGAATTTTGTTGTCTTTATTTATAATGAGAAAATTATTTAACAAAATATTTAATTTAATTTGTTTTTATTTTTGGATAGCTTCATGGATAATCAATATTGTGACAATGAACGCGCAAGACCACAGCCAAAGCTTTTGGTGAATTGAATCTCAAACGCGATA